>NC_060280.1:21714029-21815497 GCF_021613505.1 Equus quagga
AGAGAATCCCTGAGGGCGGGGCGACCCCCAGCTGCCGTTGCCCACCCTGTGAGGCTAGGGATTGCTGGAGATCTCAGAGAGGACTGGGGCTGGAGAGAGTTCCAGAGACCCAGCTTAGTAGCCTAGGGGGAAACCCTACAGGCTCACAGCAGCCTTAGGGAAAGCCTCTGCACAGCACCAGTAGAAGGCACCCAGCCGCCAGCCACAAGGCTGGAAGACCCCAGGGCAAAAGCAGCATAGCTAGGTGTACTAACCACAGACTGTAGAAGATGCCAATAGCTCTCCTGCGACCTATAGAGGACAAGTGAGATTTGGTGGGTGCCGACAGCAATGGAGCGACAAATATAAGTGATCCCACCCCGGCTGCTGGAAAAGCCCATAACACCGTTGCAGACCCCAAGGAGAGAGCACATCTAGGTGGGCTGCAACAGTAGGCACCTGCAGCCTGAAGCCCCCCTGTGACGGCCCCCACGGCAGAGGAGGGAATCCAAAGGGCCACTGTGGCTACGAAGAGGGGCCCAGGCCCAGTTAGCAACTACGGACAGGATTCTTGGTTGGTGAAATATAAACAGCTGCTCCTCCCACCGCAGCAGCTGAAACAAGTGAAAGGAGCAACTAAACTCTATTTCCATGTGGAGGCACAAATCAACAACATCAAGCAATATGAAAAAATACATTAAATCTCCAGAACAGAAAGAAAGCAACAAATATACAGAAAACAATCCCAAAGAAAATGAGATGTATAACCTAAATGACGATGACTTCAAAACAGCCATCATTAAGATTCTCAATGAGTTAAGAGAGAATTCTGACCGACAACTCAACGAGTTCAGGAGCTATGTCACAAAAGAGTTTGATACGATAAAGAAGAACCAAACAGAAATATTGGAAATGAAGAACACAATAGAGGAGATTAAGAAAAATCTAGATGCTCTGAACAGTAGGGCCGATAATATGGAGGAAAGAATTAGCAATTTGGAAGATGGCAATATAGAATTGTTGCAGGCAGAGGAGGAGAGAGAAGCAAGACTTAAAAGAAATGAAGAAACTCTCCGAGAATTATCAGACACAATTAGGAGATGCAATGTAAGGATTATAGGTATACCAGAGGGAGAAGAGAAGGAGAAAGGGGCAGAAAACCTATTCAAAGAAATAATGGCTGAGAACTTCCCAAATCTGGTGAGGGAGATGGATCTTCAGGTGACAGAAGCCAATAGATCTCCAAACTTTATCAATGCAAGAAGACCAACTCCACGGCATATAGTAGTGAAGCTAGCAAAAGTCAACGACAAGGAGAAAATATTAAGGACAGCCAGGCAAAAGAAACTAACCTACAAAGGAACCCCCATCAGGCTATCAGCAGATTTCTCAGCAGAAACTTTACAGGCTAGAAGAGAGTGGAATGATATATTCAAAAATCTGAAGGACAAAAATCTACAGCCGAGAATTCTCTACCCAGCGAAAATATCCTTCAAATACGATGGAGAAATAAAAACTTTCCCAGATAAACAAAAATTAAGGGAGTTCATTGCCACAAAACCTCCTCTTCAGGAAATCCTCAGGAAAACCCTCATTCCTGAAAAATCCAAAAAAGGAAAGGGGCTACAAAACCAAGAGCAGAGGAGATAAGTAGAAGGACAACAACAGAGAGTAGCAGCTCTACATCAGAACAGATTAAACCATGGGACGAGAAACAAAGGAAACTGAAGAAAACCGGAAAACAAGACACAAAATGGGAGTGGTAGGCCCCCACGTCTCAATAATCACTCTAAATGTAAATGGATTGAACTCCCCAATCAAAAGACACAGAGTGGCAGGATGGATCAAAGAACAAGATCCAACAATATGCTGCCTCCAGGAAACACACCTCAGCCCCAAAGACAAACACAGACTCAGAGTGAAGGGATGGAGAACAATACTCCAAGCTAATAATGAACAAAAGAAAGCAGGTGTCGCTATACTAATATCAGACAAGGTAGATTTCAAAGCAAAACAGATAAAGAAAGATAAAGAGGGACAGTATATAATGATAAAAGGGACTCTCCACCAAGAAGACATAACACTTATAAATATATACGCACCCAACACAGGAGCACCAAAATTTGTAAAGCAACTCTTAATAGAACTAAAAGAAGACATCAACGACAATACAATAATAGTAGGGGACCTCAACACACCATTAACACCAATGGACAGAACATCCAGACAGAAAATCAACAAGGAAATAATAGAATTAAATGAAAAATTAGACCAGATGGACTTAATAGATATATATAGAACACTTCATCCAAAAACAGCAGGTTACACATTCTTCTCAAGTGCACATGGAACATTCTCAAGGATTGACCATATTTTGGGAACCAAAGCAAACATCAATAAATACAAGAGAGTTGAAATAATATCAAGCATCTTTTCTGATCATAACGCTATTAAACTAGAAATCAACTACAAGAAAAAAGCAGAGAAAGGTGCAAAAATGTGGAGACTAAACAACACGCTTCTCAACAAACAATGGATCATTGAAGAAATTAAAGAAGAAATCAAATATTATCTGGAGACAAATGAAAATGAGAACACGACATACCAAATCATTTGGGATGCAGCAAAAGCAGTCCTAAGAGGGAAATTCATCGCAATACAGGCTCACCTCACTAAACAAGAAAAAGCTCATGTAAGCAACCTCAAACGACACCTAACAGAACTAGAAAAAGAAGAACAAACAAAGCCCAGAGTCAGTAGAAGGAGGGAAATAATAAAAATAAGAGCAGAAATAAACGATATTGAAACAAAAAAGACAATAGAAAGGATCAATGAAACAAAGAGTTGGTTCTTCGAAAGAATTAACAAAATTGACAAACCCCTAGCCAGACTCACCAAGAAAAGAAGAGAGAAAGCGCAAATTAACAAAATCAGGAATGACAGAGGAGAAATCACAACAGATACCAATGAAATACAAGAGATCATAAGAGAATACTATGAAAAACTATATGCCAACAAATTGAACAACTTGGAAGAAATGGACAAATTCCTAGACTCCTACAATCTCCCCAAACTGAATCAGGAAGAAATGGAGAATCTGAATAGACCAATCACAAGTAAGGAAATAGAAACGGTAATCAAAAACCTCCCCAAAAACAAGAGTCCAGGACCAGACGGCTTCTCTGGAGAATTCTACCAAACATTCAAAGAAGACTTAATACCTATTCTCCTCAAACTGTTCCAGAAAATTGAGAAAGATGGAGAACTCCCTAACACATTCTATGAAGCCAACATCACTCTGATCCCCAAACCTGACAAGGACAACACAAAGAAGGAGAACTACAGGCCGATATCACTGATGAACATAGATGCAAAAATCCTCAACAAAATTTTGGCAAACCGATTACAGCAATACATCAAAAAGATTATACACCATGATCAAGTGGGATTTATACCAGGGACACAGGGATGGTTCAACATCCGCAAGTCAATCAACGTGATACACTACATCAACAAAATGAAAAACAAAAACCACATGATCATCTCAATAGACGCAGAGAAAGCATTCGACAAGATCCAACACCCATTTATGATAAAAACCCTCAGTAAAATGGGTATAGAAGGAAAGTACCTCAACATAATAAAGGCCATATATGATAGACCCACAGCCAACATCATACTCAATGGACAAAAGCTGAAAGCCATCCCTCTGAGGACAGGAACAAGACAAGGGTGCCCACTTTCACCACTCCTATTCAACATAGTACTGGAGGTGCTGGCCAGAGCAATTCGGCAGGAAAAAGAAATAAAAGGAATCCAAATAGGTAACGAAGAAGTAAAACTCGCGTTGTTTGCAGACGACATGATCTTATACATAGAAAACCCCAAAGAATCCACAGAAAAACTATTAGAAATAATCAACAACTACAGCAAAGTAGCAGGGTATAAAATTAACGTGCATAAATCAGTAGCATTTCTATACACTAACAATAAACTAACAGAAAAAGAACTCAAGAACTCTATCCCATTCACAATCGCAACGAAAAGAATAAAATACCTTGGGATAAACTTAACCAAGGAAGTGAAGGATCTATACAATGAAAACTACAAGACTTTCTTGAAAGAAATTGACGATGACATAAAGAGATGGAAAGACATTCCTTGCACATGGATTGGAAGAATAAACATAGTTAAAATGTCCATACTACCTAAAGCAATATACAGATTCAATGCTATCCCAATCAGAATCCCCAGAACATTCTTCACAGAAATTGAACAAACAATCCTAAAATTCATATGGGGGAACAAAAGACCACGAATTGCTAAAGCAATCTTGAGCAAGAAAAACAAAGCCGGCGGAATCACAATCCCCGATTTCAAAACATACTACAAAGCTACAGTGATCAAAACAGCATGGTACTGGTACAAAAACAGGTCCACAGATCAATGGAACAGAATTGAAAGCCCAGAGATAAAACCACACATCTATGGACAGCTAATCTTCGACAAAGGAGCAGAGGGCCTACAATGGAGAAAAGAAAGTCTCTTCAACAAATGGTGCTGGGAAAACTGGACAGCCACATGCAAAAGACTGAAAATCGACCATTCTTTTTCACCACACACCAAAATAAACTCAAAATGGATCAAAGACCTAAAGATTAGGCCTGAGACAATAAGTCTTTTGGAAGAGAATATAGGCAGTACACTCTTTGACATCAGTTTCAAAAGAATCTTTTCGGACACTATAACTCCTCAGTTGAGGGAAACAATAGAAAGAATAAACAAATGGGACTTCATCAGACTAAAGAGCTTCTTCAAGGCAAGGGAAAACAGAATTGAAACAAAAAAACAGCTCACTAATTGGGAAAAAATATTTACAAGCCACTTATCCGACAAAGGGTTAATCTCCATAATATACAAAGAACTCACACTGCTTAACAACAAAAAAACAAACAACCCGATCAAAAAATGGGCAGAGGACATGAACAGACATTTCTCAAAAGAAGATATGAATATGGCCAATAGACACATGAAAAGATGTTCATCATCGCTAATCATCAGGGAAATGCAAATCAAAACTACACTAAGATATCACCTTACCCCCGTTAGATTGGCAAAAACAACCAAAACCAAGAACGACAAATGTTGGAGAGGTTGTGGAGAAAGAGGAACCCTCATACACTGTTGGTGGGAATGCAAACTGGTACAGCCACTATGGAAAACAGTATGGAGATTTCTCAAAAAGTTAAAAATAGAAATACCCTATGACCCAGCCATCCCATTACTGGGTATCTATCCTAAGAACCTGATATCAGATATCTCAAGAGTCCGTTGCACCCCTATGTTCATCGCAGCATTATTTACAATAGCCAAGACGTGGAACCAGCCTACATGCCCAGAAACTGATGATTGGATAAAGAAGATGTGGTATATATACACAATGGAATACTACTCAGCCATAAAAAAAGACGAAATTGGCCCATTCACAACAATGTGGATGGACCTCGAGGGCATTATGTTAAGCGAAATAAGTCAGTCAGAGAAAGACGAACTCTATATGACTCCACTCATAGGTGGAAATTAGTATATTGAGAAGGAGATCTGATCGGTGGTTACCAGGGAAAAGGGGGGGTGGGGGGAGGGTACGGAGGGGGAAGTGGTGTACCCACAACATGACTAACAAAAATGTACAACTGAAATTTCACAAGCTTGTAATCCATCATAACATTAATAAAAAAAAATAAAAATAAAAAAAAAAAAAAAAAAAAAGATGTTCTGGGCTCATCTTGAACTTTCCCTCCTCCTGCCTTGGACTCAGCCATTTCTCCAAGGAGCACTGGTTTCTTTTATTGGAAAATGGTATTTAAAAGCCACGATCTGGGCACTACATGTGCTCGTTGCTACTGAGAGGAGGACAACAGGCCCTCTCAGTTAACAGAACGTTCACATACATTTACGCCTACGTTTATTTCTATATCTATCTATGTTAATAGAAGTCCATGAATTCACACCAATCTCTCTAATTCCATTCTAACACCATATGCTCATCTTAGTTTTTCTCCCTTTCCTTATTTGTAAATCTCTTCTGTGACACTGAGGAATCTATTGGGAATTATCCTTACCATATTTACTTATTTTATCAACTCCATGGTATGTTAGCAACCTTCCATCACTCTGCCTATCCTCTTTCCTATGTGTATGCTCTCCTCTACTTACTCCAGTTTCAGCAACACAAGCCAGGAAGCACCTCTGTGTGGATGATGCTTTCCCCTCCTGCTTGGTTTCTGACTCTCACGCCAGGCTGCCCTCCATGTCAACACCCTCTGGAATTCTCTTGCGCTGGAACTCTCAACCCACACCAGCCTGCCTCTCCACATAGACATCTCCTCATCTTACTTGAAGACCCATGCTGAGCATCTTATTTATTCTTGAATGAGTTACTGAGCCTATATATTTGATATACACTCTAACAAGAATGGTCATAAAGGAAGGAGTTTCCAATTTTCCATCTGTTCTGGGGAGTGGTCAAGTAGGAGAATTTATTATTGATTTACCAAGATAGGCACCTCTAATAACCACATTCAATCACAAAATTCACACTGAGAGTATACTGTGGGTCAGACACTATGGAGGCTCTTCACTTGTAAAGGGAACTTTGAAATAGGATCCTTTGTATTAAACGCCTGGTATATAGTAAATGCTCGAATGATGTTTAGTAAATAAATTCATTGACACGGGACATTGAATCAATGTCCATCTCATTGATGCCTACTAAAATGCAACATAAAATAAAATAAATGACATGATAAAAGCTATGAAGAAATGTGAGAAAGGAAAAATTTATATGACGATAATCTCATGGAGGAAGTGGCATTTGAGTTGACTACGGAGGGATTAGTTAAGCTTTTCATAGGAAGTGAAAGCAGAGAAAATTATTCTAGACTAAGTCATAGCATGAGCAAAGATAAGAGCAAAAAAATGTGCAGCATGTATTTGAAGAATGAGAAGAAAGTGTGGCTAGGGAACAATACACTGGGGAAAGTAGCAGGAGTCAAGCCTGGAAAATAAGAATGAAATATGAATATACAATTCAAGAAGAAGACTAGCTTAGCCATCAGAATAGTTTGGCATCAGTTGACTAAAGTCAACTAAGCAAACATTAAAAATCAAACAAACAAATTAAAACTAAGTCACTAAAAAACAAATCCATGAGCTAAGAGTCCTAATTGTGAGCCAAAGAGCTCAGAGGATATGTATTCTTTGAGACACAGATTAACAAAAAGATGAAAAGATCCAAAAGACACAAAAACAAACCCAGTAAAGAAGGGTGGGAGGGTCAGTCTCAGGAGATTGATTTGGCTAGTTGATTCTACATTTTATTTGGAAGTACATTCTACAACAAACAAACCTCCAATTTGCATCGTTCAACACAATAAAAAGTAATTTTTTTCTGATGTAGCAGTCTAAAGTAAATATTCCTCATTGGTAGTGGTCATCTACCTGTCATTTAGGGTCATTGGCTCATTCTGTCTTGTGGCTTCACCTTCCTCCAGGGCCTCAGAGTCCTTTGTATTTCTATAGAAGATAGAAATATAAAGGGTGGATGTTGTGTCTTTTTTCTGACACTACTTCTCTAATTCTCCAACACCAACTGGGTTTCAACAATTCAGTTCAATTCTGACACTAACTATACAGAATTAGCACAGACCCCACAGGTTAAGGGCTCAGTCCCACAAGACTGCCTCCTCCCCTCTTCAGACACCAGTCATAAATCCCAGGCTGTCACCTAGACATCTACCAACTGGCTATAAAGTCAGGGATTCCCACAATCCTCTCCTCAGGTTTGATAATTTACTAAAATGATTTGCAGAACTCAGGCAAGCACTTCACTTATTATGACCTGTTTGTTATAAAGGATATAGTTCAGGAACAGCCAAATGGGAGAGATGCATAGGGCAAAGTATGGGGTGGTGGAAGTGCACAGGAAGGTGGGTGCAGAATGTACCTTCTTGAGGTGTGCCTTCCACCACCTGGATGTGTTCACCAAACACAAAGTTCCTCAGAGCCTGTCATTTAGGAGTTTTTATGGAAGTTTCATTACAGAGGCATAATTGATTAAACCATTGGTCATTGGTGATTTACCTAATCTCCAGCCCCTCTCCCCTCCCTGGAGGTTAAGACATGGGGCTGAAAGTCCTAATCCTCTAATCAAGGTTTGATTTTTCTGGTCACTAGCCAAAAACTATCTGCCTTGCCCCCCCCCTCCCCACCCCCACTGCCTCTGGCCAAGAGTCATTTCATTAGCATACAAAAGATGTTTATCATTCAAGAGATTCCAAGGGTTTTAGGAGCCCCCTGCTAGGAACATGGAACAAAGATTAAATACATATGTGCATTATACCACAGTGAAGAAGGCCTGTCTGTCCCTAAACCAGTTCATCCTGGCAGTAATATATATTCATGACTTGAGCTCATGTTTCCTCGATGAGAACTTGTCATGTGGCCACACCCAACTGCAATGGGAATCAGGCAGTATAGGCTAGGTGTGTCTCAGGTAAAAGTCTCTGCCACAGTGCCCTGACACTACCTTTCAGAAATAAGTTTGCCTCAGTATACTGGTTGATCCAATTCTTGCTTCTGGCCCCCTGACAATAACTGAAGTACTGTACAGAGATTACAAACTGTGACACAAATGATTCTCTAGCTCAATTTATAATGGCACAATTAAAACAGTGTCCAGAAAGACTAGAGGAAATTACCCAAGTTGAACAGATAAAAGAAAAAAGAATTAAAAAGAATGAGAACAGTCTAAGAGAATTCTGGGACAACATCAAATACACCAACATTTGTATTATAAGTGTCTCAGAAGGAGACGAGAGAGACAAAGGGGCAGAGAATCTATTTGAAGAAAAAATAGCTGAACACTTTCCTAACCTAAAGAGGGAAACAGACATCCGGGTATAGGAAGCACAGAGAGAACCAAACAAGATAAAACCACAGAGGCCCACACCAAGACATGTTATAATTAAAATGTCCAAAATTAATGATAAAGAGAGGACCTTAAAAGCCACGACAGAAAGGCAGCAAGTGACAAACAAAGGAAACCCCATAAGACTATCTGCTGACTTCTCAGCTGAAATCTTACAGGATAGAAGGGAGTAGCACAATAGGTTTAAAGTGCTGAAAGATACAAACCTACAATCAAGAATACTCTATCTGGCAAGGTTATCATTCAGAATAGAAGGAGAGACAAAGAGTTTTCCAGACAAGCAAAAATCAAAGGAGTTTATAACTGAGAAACCACTTTTACAAGAAATGCTAAAGGGACTCATTTAAGTAGGAAAGAGAAGCCCACAAATGTGAATAAGAAAATTATCAAAGAAAAAAAGGCAATAAAATCACTGGTAAAGGCAAAAATATAGTAAAGGTAGCAGATCAACCAACTATGAAGATAATATGAAGGTCAAAAGACAAAAGTACTAAAATAACCTATTTCAATGATAATAGTGTAATGGATACACACACACAAAATAAGAGGTTAGATATGACATCAAAAACACAGAATGTGGGAGGAGAGGAGTAAAAGAGTAGAGCTTGTAGAAAGAGGTCAAACTAAAGAGACCACCAACTCAATATAGATTGTTATACATAGATTATTTTATATGAACCTCATGGTAATTGCAAACCAGAAACTATAATAAATACACAAATAATTAATAGAAAGGAATCCAAACATAGTACTAAAGAAAGCCATCAAACCACAAGGGAAGAGAGCAAGAGAAGAAGAAAGGAACAGAGAAGAACCACTAAAACACCCAGAAGAAAGTAACAAAATGGCAATGAGTATATATTTATGAATAGCTACTTTAAATATTAAGGGACTAAATGATCCAATCAAAGGGCATAGAGTAGCCAACTGGGTAAAAAAACAAGACTTATACATACGCTGCATGCAAGAGACACATTTCAGACCTAAAGTCACTCACAAACTGAAAGTGAAGGGATAGAAAACGATACTCCATAAAAAAGGTAAAGAACAGAAAGCTGATGTAGCAATACTTACATCAGATGAAATAGACTTTAAAACAAAACCTGTAACAAGAGACAAAGAAGGGCGCTACATAATGATAAAGGGAACAATCCAACAAGAGGTTATAACACTTGTAAATATCTCTGCACCCAACATAGAAGCAGATAAATATATAAAGCAATTATTAACAGACATAAAAGGAGAAGTAGACAGTAACACAATAATAGTAGGGGACTTTAACACTCCACTTACACCAATGGATAGATCATCCAAACAGAAGATCAACAAGGAAATATTGGCCTTAAATGACACAATAGACCAGATGGACTTACTAGATATACATAGAACATTCCATTCAAAAACTTCAGAATACCCACTCTTTTCAAATGCACATGGAACATTCTCCAGGATTGATCACATATTAGGCCACAAAACAAGTCTCAATAAATTTAAGAAGATTATAATAATACCATGCATCTTTTCTGACCACAGAATTATGAAACTAAAGATCAACTACAGGAAGAAAATCATAAAAGCCACAAAAATGTGGAGATTAACAAAATGCTATTGAACAACGATTGGGTCAATGAAGACATCAAAGGAGAAATCAAAAAATACCTGGAGATAAATGAAAATGAAAATATGACATGCCAAAATCTATGGGATACAGAAAAAGTAGTTCTAAGAGGGAAGTTTATAGCAATTCAGGCCTGCTTCAACAAAGAAGAAAAATCCCAAATAAACAATCTAACAGCACACCTAAAGGAACTGGAAAAAGAAGAACAAACAAAGCCCAAAATCAGTAGAAGAAAGGAAATAATAAAAATCAGAGCAGAGATAAACGAAATAGAGACTGAAAAACAACAGAAAAAAATCAACGAAACCAAGAGCTGCTTCATTAAAAAGATAAATAAATTGACAAATCTTTAGCTACAATCACAAAGAAAACAAGAGAGAAGGCTGAAATAGGATCAGAAATGAAAGAGGAGAAATTACAGTGGAGACTGCAGAAATACAAATGATCATAAGAGAATACCATGAAAAACTATACTCCAAAAAATTGGATGATCTAGAAGAAATGGATAAATTCTTATAATCATACAAGCTGGCAAAACTGAATCAAGAAGAAATAGAGAATTTGACTACAATAATCATCAGTAAGGAGATGAAAACAGTAATCAAAAACCTCCCCAAAAATAAAAGTCCAGGACCAGATGTCTTACCTGGTGAATTCTATCAAAGATTCAAAGAGTTAATACCTATTCTTCTCAAACTCTTCCAAAATATTGAAGAGGAGAGGATGCATCCTAACTCATTCTATGAAGCCAACATTACTATGATACCAAAACCTGACACGGACAACACAAAAAAAGAAAATTACAGGCCAATATCACTGATGAACATCGATGAAAAAATCCTCAACAAAATATTAGCGAATCAAATAGAAGAATACATTAAAAAGATCATATACCATGATCAAGTGGGATTTATTCCAGGGATGCAGGGATAGTTCCACATCCACAAATAAATCAATATGATACACCACATTAGTAAAATGAAGAATAAAAATCACACGGTCTTCTCAGTAGACACAGAGAAAGCATTTGACAAGATACAGTATCCATTTATGATAAAACCTCTGAATGAAATGGGTATAGAAGGAAAGTACCTCAATATAATAAAGGCCATACATGACAAACCCACAGCTAATATCATTCTCAATGGAGAAAACCTAAAAGCTATCCCTCTAAGAACAGGAACCCGACAAGGTTTCCCACCTTCACTACTCTTATTTGACATAGTATTGGAAGTCTTAGCCAGAGCAATCAGTCAAGAAAAAGAAGTAAAAGGGATCAAAATTGGAAAGGAAGAAGTGAAACTGTCACTATTTGCAGATGACATGATTTTACATATGGAAAACCCTAAAGAATCCACTAAAAAACTTTTAGAGATAATAAATGAATATGGTCAAGTCACAGGATACAAAATCAATATACAAAAATCAGTTACATTTCTATACACTAACAACAAAGTAGTAGAAAGAGAAATTGAGAATAGAACCCTATTTACAATTGCAACAAAAAGAATAAAATATTTAGGAATAAACTTAACTGAAGAGGTGAAAGATTTGTATACTGAAAACTATAAAACATTGTTGAAAGATATTGAAGAAGACACAAAGAAATGGAAAGGTATTCCATGTCTTGGATTGGAAAAATTAAGATAGTTAAAATGTTCATACTTTCTAAAGCAATCTATAGATTCAATGCAATCCTTCTCAAAGTTTCAATATTTTTCACAGAAGCATAACAAAGTATCCTAAAAATTACATGGAACAACAAAAAACCCCGAATAGCCAAAGGATTCCTGAGAAAAAAGAACAAAGCTGGAGATATTACACTCCCCAATTTTAAAATATACTACAAAATCATAGTAACTAAAACAGCATGGTACTGGGACAAAAACAGACACATGGATCAATGGAACAGAATCAAGAGCCCATAAATAAACACACATCTCTGGACAGCTAATTTTTGACAAGGGAGCCAAGAAGATACAATGGAGAAAGGAAAGCCTCTTTGATAAATAGTGTTGGTAGAACTGGACAGCCACATGCAAAAGAATGAAAGTAGATTATTATCTTACACCATACAGAAAAACTAACTCAAAATGGATTACCGACTAGAATGTAAGACCTGGAACCATTAAGCTTCTAGAAGAAAACATGGGTAGTACAGTCTTTGACATTGGTCTTAGCCACATATTTTTTGAACTACCATGTCTGACTAGGCAAGGGAAACAATAGAAAAAATAAACAAATGAGACTATATTAAACTAAAAACCTTCTTCACAACAAAGGAAACCATCAACAAAATGAAAAGATAACCTAACAATTGGTAGAAGATACTTGCAAACCGTATGTCAGATAAGGGGTTAATATCCAAAATGTACAAAGAACTCATATATCTCAACAACAAAAAAACTAACAACCCAATTAAAAAATGGACAAATGATCTGAACAGACATTTCTCCAAAGAAGATATACAGATGGCCAACAGGTACATGAAAAGATGTTCAACATCATTAACTATCAGGGAAATGCAAATCAAGACTACATTTAAATATCACCTCATTCCTATCAGAATGGCTATAATGAACAAGACAAGAAACAATAAGTGTTGGAGAGGATGTGGAGAGAAGGGAACCCTGATACATTGCTGGTGGCAGTGCAAACTGGTACAACCAGTATGGAAAACAGTAAGGAGATTCCTCAAAAAATTAAAGAACAGATCTACCACATGATCCAGATATTCCTATGTTGGATGTTTATCCAAAGAACATGGAAACACGAATGCATAAAGATACATGCACCTCTATGTTCATTGCAGCATTATTCACAATAGCCAAGACTTGGAAGCAACCTAGGTGCTCATCAAGGGACCAATGGATAAAGAAGATGTGGTACATATACACAATGGAATACTACTCAGCCATAAGAAATGATGAAATCCAGCCATTTGTGACAACATGGATGGACCTTGAGGGTATTATATTAAATGAAATAAGTTAGAAGGAGAAAGTCAAATACTCTATGATCTCACTCATAAGAAGAATATAAAAACAACAACAAACAAACACAGAGAAACAGATTGGATTGGTAGTTACCAGAGGGGAAGGGGGGAGGGAGAAAGGAGAAAGGGGTGATTAGGCACATGTGTGTGGTGGTGCATTGTAATTAGTCTTTGGGTGGTGAACATGATGTAATCTACACAGAATATGAAATATAGAATGATGTACATCTGAAATTTATATAATGTTATAAACCAACATTACTGCAATAAAAAAGACAAAAATAAAAAAAAAATTAAAAAACTAAATAAACAAACAAAAAATAAAATAAAATAAAATAGTGTCCATGTTACCAGAGAGGAGAATCAAGGAGAATTAACACATGCTAACCTTGAGTTAAAAGAAGATTCCATACGACTGATACCTAAGCCTGCTGTACTACAGTTTTGTTAGGTCTGTACCACATCTACATGAAGGATGCCTCCTAAAGTTGTGGATGCACAACCATACAGCTCTAGATGGTGGCCCTGGTCTCCCATTCTAGAGAAATAATTAGCAGAAAGGAAGTAAGATGAGACATATGCATAAAAACTACAAAAAAGAAAAACCTGAAATCAAAACATTCTCTACCTTCTCAGAGAAATTAAAGAGGACATATATTCTTTCAATCAAAACATCCATGAAGAGTTATACAGTCAGAAAGACATTGAAAAACAAAATGAGGAGGGGTGGTGTTGATACTAATGCTGGCCCTGATATCAGTTCCCCTACATTAAACCCAGCATATGTAGGGTTAAAACCAAAGCATTCTTTTCCTGCTTACTCCCTTAGCTCCAGAATCCACTATCTGCCATGGAGACAAACAGCCAAGTTTGCCCACCTGGATTCCTTATCATCTCCTCCTCCTCCCTGCAAACAATGTCCCAAGGCTGAATGCAGGCTGGTGGGAAAGCTCCAACTAGCAAAGCAACTGACTCCCCCTGCCTCTCTATAAGCAGCCACATTCCTCACAAATCTTTGAAATCCCTCACCTCCCCTCTTTCGGGGAGACGAGATAAGATGAGACAAATTTGAGGGCTCACTCTCATTTCCTGTCTGATATTACCTGAAATAAAAACCCTTTCCTTGTCATAAGCCAGTTTTTATTTGGCCCATCTTGTGTGGCGGGTAAAGAACCTATGTTTCTAGGTGGTAACAACTGCAGCTCAATACAAGGTTGACATGAGAGAAGCCATATTATAGAAAAGAAACCATATTGCAACTTTGAATGACCTCTGATTGACTAACCCAGACAAGTATTGTAGATTTTATGGCCCCTCCCAGCTTCTTTAAGTTGATAACTTTGTTCTTTTGAGTTCCTTAGGAATGTGATGACCCCGGGGCAGAGAGTCTATGCTGATAGTCATCATCAATGACACCTGAAAGATCAGGATATAGGGCGTTGTTCCAGCCTCTCATGCATATCCAGCAAAACAAAGGATTATGAGGAACTGGGACCAGATGTCTGCCCCCACCTGGAGGCCACTCACCTCCCCACCCAGAAACCAGCCCCATATTTAACTGGCCTGTAGTCTTTGTTCTGTAAGATGGTTGTTCTGGACATTAGTCAGCCATCTTCCCTCTTGCCAGCAAGCTGTAATAATAAACACTTTCTCTTCTACCACCACGCCTCTTAACTACTGGCATATCTTGCATCAGGCAGATGGCCTCTCCTTGGGCAGTAATGGTGTTATGCTGCAGGATATTGACATGGCTAGTTGATTCTACATTTTATTTAAAAGCATAAATCTGCAATAATCATTGAGAATCTGTTGTAAAAAAGAAGAAGAAAAACTCGCTTGACTGGTAGATATAAAAAATTGTTATCAAGCTAACAAAATTAAACAATATGGTACCAGTGTAAAAATGAGAAAATAGATCAATGGGAACAAAAAAGAGTCCAGAAACACATCCAAATACAAATATTACGTTAGTATTAAAACAGTGACACAGAGTCTGTGAGGAAATGACTAATTATCAGAAAAATGGCTTTGGGTATTTGGCTTTCTATTTGGGAGAAGATGAAGGTAAATCTTTATAACATAAAAATATAAGTTCTGGGGCCAGCCCAGTGGCACAGCAGCTAAGTTTGCACATCCTGCTTTGGTGGCCCAGGGTTCGCTGGTTCAGATCCTGGGTGTGGACCTACACGTCATTTGTCAAGCCATGCTATGGCAGGCGTCCCACATAGAAAGTAGAGGAAGATGGGCAGGGATGTTAGCTCAGGGTCAGTCTTCCTCAGTAAAAAGAAGAGGATTGGCAGCAGATGTTACCTCAGGGCTAATCTCCCTCAAAAAAAAATTAATAAAAAAAATAATAAATTCCCTATGGCTTGGTAATCTAAGAGAAGAACATAAACTTATGTAAATACTAGAAGAAAAAGAGCAGTATTTTATTATCTTAGAGAGATATGATGTAACTTAAGACCTAGAGATCATAAAGAAGATTGACTGATTTAACATAAAAATTAAAACTTTCTCAACTGCTTAAGAAATCATATAAAAAGTTATGACAAATAATTATGATAATAATAAGCACTTTGAATGACAGATAATGGCTAGGTGTTTACATTTTTACACACAACATTTAATTCTTACAGTTATCCCATTATGAGAAAAATTATTATTTTTTGTACTTTACGTTTATGAAAACTGTGGTTTGGGGGGGATAGTTAGATAAGTTCACTAAGGTTATCCAACTAGTAAGTGACAAAACTGAGACTTATAAACCAACTTTGATTCTAAAACCTATTTGCTTAACAAGTATACTACATTGCCTCCTTAATACACAAAAAAATTTGGAAAAATATTTGCATCACAAAATATCCAATGCAACATATCTATGACTACAGAACTCTTATGTATCATTTAGAAAGACACGAACTAATTCAATGGAAAAGTGGGTAAAAGATATGGACAGAAATCATAATAGAAATATACATGACTAATATATATTTTAAAAAGTCATCCTAGGAAATAACCAAAGAAATGCAAATGGATTAAAAATGAAAATAAGATAGGTTTTAAAAATACATCTTACTTGGTAATGGTGTGGAGAATTAGGCATTCTTATTTACTACTGGTAGGAGTGTACACTGGTATATGTTTGGAGAACACTTTGGAAATATTGGCCATCATTTTAAATATATGTGTTTATTGCCCAAATTTTCAGTTCTAAGGATGTGGTCTAGAAAAACACAAAATTTTAAAAGATTTCTGTGCAATTTTTTTCATTGCAGTATTATTGTTATTATTCTTATTTGGTCAGGAAGATTAGCCCTGAGCTAACATCTGTGTCAATATTCCTCTATTTTGTATGTGGGTCACTACCACAGTATGGCTTGACGAGTGGTGTAGGTCCATGCCTGGGAACTGAAACTGTGAATCCAGGCCTCTGTATTGGAGTGCATCAAACTTAACCACTATGCCCCAGGGCCGGCCCTGCAGTAGTATTTATAATAATGAAAAACTAGAAATAATCTAAATATCCATTATTAGGAGGCTGTTAAATAGAAGATGCTATATATACGAAATGGAAGATCCATAATCCTTAAAGTCAAATAAAGGCCAAATATCTTGATGTGGAATTTTGTTCATGGTATGCCACTAAAACATGTACTATGCTCATAACACTGCTAAAATCAAAGACAGAAAGTGTCAAGTTTTTCTGGCATTTTCTGGTATTTTTCTAGCGTTTCCTCCTTCACATGTGGAGGATGCAAAGGAGGAAAAGTAATTCTCAAACACAGGCGGGTAGAGGTGCATTAGTCAGGGTTCTCTAGAGAAAGAGAACCAATCAGATGTGTGTATACATAGAGAGAGAGATTTATTTTAAGGAATCGACTCATGAAATTGTGGAGGATGGCAAGTCCAAAAACTACTGGATGGGTTGGCAGGCTAGAGACCCAGGGAAGAGTTGCAGTTCAAGTCTGAAGTCTGCTAATAGAATTCCCTCTTCATCCAAGATCAGGCCTTCAACTACTGGATGAGGCCCACCCACGTTATGGAAGGTAATCTGCTTTACTCAAAGTCTACTCAAAGTCAATGTTAATCTCATCTAAAATAGACCTTCACAGAAACATCTAAAATAATGTTTGATCAAATATCTGGATATTATGGCTTAGTGAAATTGACACTTAAATTTAACCATCACAAGGGGTGTAAATGGGTTTTGGAAAATGTCTCTGAAGTGTACACCAAAGTGAAATATTATCATATTCTGTGATGCAGTAATTCTACCCTTTGGTTTACAGTCAACAGAAATGCATATGCCTGATTCCCAAAGACATACACAGGAATGTTCATAGCGGCACTAGTCAACTCCAAACTGGACACTATCCAAAAGCCAAAAGTGCAATGGATGTTGAAGTAGTCACACAATGCAATACTAGACAGCAATGAGAATAAATGATCTACGACTACATGTAACAACATGGAAGTACCTCAGATATGTGACATTGAGCAAAAGCAGGTATACTTTATTCTTGTTGTTACATTTATTTAAAATACAAACTAGCCAAACTGACTCCTGTTAGAAGTCAGCACAGTCAGAGTAGTGACTGGAAAAGGGGCAGGAGGAGGCCTTGTAGGTGCTGGTAACGTCCTGGGGTTTTGTTGTTGTTTCATCTTGGAACTGGTTGCCCAGATGTGTTCAGTTTATGAAAATTCACTGAGATGTACACTTGTGGTATGGGCACTTATATGAGTGCAAACAATACTTCCATAAGATATTTTTTAAAGTAGCAGAACAACATAAATATTTAAATATCAATATCTCTCTATTCCATCTATGTTAGCATGAGGGTAGATATGACCTTTCAGGTCTTAAGGGTGGGAATCAAATTGTTAACACTGCTTATCCCTGGGGCAGGTGTTGTGGGGAGTCCAAGAGAGAAGTGAGAGATGCACTTTCACCTGCTACTTATTACATTTCTGTAGCATTTGATTTTTTTTAACATGAAACATGCATTATTTTTTATTACTTTTCTTTGGTGGAGGGGGTGGGCAGAGAGTGAGCATCCTTTTAAGCATCTCTCTATTCATAAATAGGCATACAAATCTATTACTATAATTTTACATAGTCTGTATTCTGAAACCTTCATTTTTCATTCGACAAGATCTTTCCAGTCAATAAACATCAAGTCTATGTTGAAGAGCTGTACGAAATTCCTACCTCAAAATTTACTTTCCCAGTCCATTATTGATGGACATTAAGATTGTTTCACATTTTCAATATTGTAAATAGAGCAGTAATGTGCATTCGTCTCCTTAGGGTAAACTCCCAGAAGTGTGTTGCAGAGTGAACCATTTTACATTTCAATATATACTACCGCACTCCTTTCCAAAGGTGATGTGACTGTTTTACACTCTCAACAATATTGCAGGAAAAGACCTGCTGCCCCCCACAGTTGCAAATTTGAGTTCATCAATAATTTTAATCTTTGCCAGTTTGATGAAAGGAAAACACTACTCACATTTTACTAGCATTTCTTTGATTTTTGTAAGGCTAAACATTTTTCATACGTCTGTTTCTTTGGTAACTTGCCTCAGAGTATTTTGCCCATTTTTCCATTAAAACATTAAATATTTTCCCTATTGATTTTTAAGAGCTATTTATCTGGGACATTGATTCTTTGTCTAACATTTTGCAAAAAAATTCCAATTTGCCTTCTACCTTTCAACCTTTTATGGTGTTTATTTTTATGCAGAAGTTTCATTTTTTAAGTAGTCAAGTTTACCAATCTTATGTTTTCCACGCTGAGACAAACTTAGAAAGGTCTTCCCCAACCCAAGATTTTAAAAATATTCTTCAATAATTTAAGCAAGAATTTATTTTGGTATAGTGGGCAAGGTAGGAACCTAGATTTATTTTTTTTAAATGTCTGGCTAATTGTCTTAAGTTCATTTACTAATCTTTATTTTTCCTATTACTTTAAAAAGCCATCTTTACATACATAAACTCCACATAGACACTTGATTCTAAGTCTGGAGTTGTATTCTTTCTATTATTCTTTCTGTTTTTGCACCAGGAACATATATTTTTAATTGCTTTCATTTTATAATGCATTTTAATATGTGCTAAAGCAAGCCATTCTCATTTTTCTCAGAATTTTTGACTATTTTGACTTGTATATTTTTATAATTATTTTGTAATGTTGAAAAGAAGTTCTGTTGCAATTGGAAATTTTTTTGGAACTGCATTGAATATGTGCACAGATGTAGGATATTGTCTTCTTTTTTTATATACAAAGTCTTTCTGTCCTAAAACAATATAAGCCTATTTATCTATGGTCTTGGATAAAATTTTATAATTTTACAGATTTAATTATTCATGTTATAAACAACTGATTATTTTTCAATTGTTATTGTAAATTATGTCTTTTTCTATTATACTTTTCAACTGGTTCTTATTGATTCACAAAAGATATATTGATTTATGTATATTAATTTTATAACCAGTCATCCCATTTAATTTTTTCATAATTTATTTGTTTTCATGGGTTTTACTGTTTTATTCTGGTTTTCCAGGTACACATTTACATATATCTTATTTCACTACCTTGTGTAATTACTATGTTGTCAAACTATCTGGTGCAATGACTATCTTGTCTAACAATTGTATTTGTTAATGCACATGGTAAATGGCAAGAACTACAACAGACATTCATGTCTTATTCTTAATTTTAATGAGAATTTTCCAGCATTTTAATATTTTTTGACTGACATCAGTATTAACATTTGGTTTAAATACAGATATATGTAGATATGCATATGTTTGCCTGAGTATGTATCAATCTATTCCTATAAAACTAATAATTACAAATGTGGGTGAATATTTTCTTAACATGAGAGTGGGACAAAATTTATTGAACACAATACAAAAAGTACAAAAGAATAGGAAAATTTCATTAAATACAACTACATTAAAATAAGAAACTTCCCTGGGACAAAAGAAATCGGTTAAGTAGCGGTTAACTTTGCGGACTTCACCTCAGTGGCCTGGGGTTCGCCAGTTCAGATCCTGGGAGTGGACCTACGCACTGCTTATCAAGCCATGCTGTGGCAGGCATCCCACATATAAAATAGTGGAAGATGGGCACAGATGTTAGCTCAGGGCCAATCTTCCTCAGCAAAAAGAGGAAGGTTGGCAGCGGATGTTAGCTCAGGGCTAACCTTCCCTAAAAAAATAAATAAACCAAAGTAAAAAAATGTTTAAGAAAATATTAAAATTTTACACCGAACTGACTGTTAAAATTTATAGTTGATAATACCAAGCACAGTTCTAAGTATGGAGAAAGAAAAACTTGTAATCTGCTGGTGGGAGTGTAAATTTTCCTGGTCACTTTGGAGTGTAATTTGGCTCTATCTGGTTAAACTGAACAAGTTTATATTCTTCCACTTCAAGGTCTTTACCTGGAGAAACTCTAGCACATGTGCACAAGGAGACATATGCCAATGTATTTATTGTAGCATTGTAAAATGAAAAATACTAAGTAATCCAAATGTTCATCAATAGGGGGAATGGATGAAATCAACAACAACCAAACTGTAACATTTTCGAACAGTGGACTACCATAAAATGGCTTAATGGATGATCTGGATCTACATGTACACATGTGGGTTAATTTTGAAATCATATCACCGAATTTTAAAAAAGCTAGTTGCCAAATGATATGTGCAGAATGATCTCATTAATGTAAAATGTTAAAATATCTAAAACAATGCTGTATGTTTTATGCATACAAACTTACCTGGAAAAGGAAGAATCCTATACTCAGGAAGAATCCTAAACACACACACACACAAAATGTGGCTTAAACAAATTCAGTTTATTTTTCTGTTGTAATGGGGAATCCCAGGCTGGTTCAAGGGCTTCTTAAGCGCTTCAAGCCCCTTCTCCTTCAGCCATCCTTAGGATGCGTATATTACCCTGTGGGCATATGACTACTGCTCCACTGTTGGATACCTCATCTGTATTCCAGACAGGAAGAAGGGCAAGGACAAAAGACATAAAAGGTATGTACCAACTGAGCGTGCCACTCTTCAGGAGTCTTCTGAAGAGCTTCATTCAACAAGGTGTGCTTACATCTCATTGATTAGAACTGACTTACATAGTTAACCCTATATGGTGACTTGTCTGGATTTTATTTTTTGAAAAGCATCTCTTAGATTTTTCACCAAATTAGCTGAGGTTTATCTGTATTCAAGGGACTGTGCTTATTTCAGACTCTATTAGTAGCAAGTTGTATGTATTACCGTTAGCCCTCAGGATATAACTGTAGGTCCACTCAGAGCTTACGGAGAGCACATCTGCCTAGAGTCAGGAGATGAGGGGCAAAACCTGATGATTATACACATCTGGGTAAACACCTATTTTTTTGCTTGGAAGTTTAAAGACTTAGACATTGCAATGATTCCCTTTTCAGTGATTCTGTCCCAGTTTTATTTTCAAGAAGGGTTTGTGCACTAATGTGTGAAATAAATAAGAGAAACCTCAACTAAATTGGAGTCAGGCAGGCCTGTAGGGGGCAGCTCTCACATCCTTTCATACATCCTCAATTACTTCAAACACGAAGAGACATTTATTTGCATCTCCCACAGGAAGTACAACTTCTTTACTAATGAAGGAAGATTTCTCTCCCCGCCCAGCAACAGCCCAGGCAATGAGAAATGCCACAGATCAGCCAGTGAGAAGGCCTCACCACGCTGTACTGTTACTACTTTCCTCCAATGGACTTTCATTTAGAACAGCCCTCCCTACTTCCTCTTTTGCGCTATAAAACCAAGTCCCTTCCTTTGTCTCTATGGATTTGCCTTTGGTTTCCATAGCATGCACATGCCAAGTTGCAATTTTTGTGGGTATTCCCAAATAAACTCCTTTTGAGGGTGGAAATGATTGAGGAATTTCCTTTTTAAATTGACACGTCAGTACTTTTTACCTGGTGAATTATACCAATTGATTATCAATCATTTACCATGCTTTTTTTACTCTGATGCCGAATAGTGAAATATGTTTATTTTTCTGGCATCTCATACATAGATACACCTCATTTTATTGCCTTACTGCACTTCACAGATACTACTTTTCTTACAAAATCCCCCACCAGTAGAAAAGACTACAACTTGCTGAAGGCTCAGATGATCATTAGCATTTTTTAGCAATAAAGTATTTTTTAATTAAGGTATGCACATTGTTTTTTTAGACATAATGCTATTGCACACTTAACAGCCTATAATATAGTGTAAATATAACTTTTATATGCACTGAGAAACCAAAAAATTAGTGTGACTTGCTTTATTGCGATATTCACTTTATTGCAGTGGTTTCTCCAAGGTATGCCTGTACAACTAAAAGGCCAAGCAGAAATGTGTCACTATTTTTGTATGGACTTCATTATCTGAAAATACATTAAGCAAGACTTTTTGACAATGTGTACAGTAATTTAGCACCGGAAACAGTTTCATGAAAATATTCTAAAATATTTATTTTTCTATGTTTTTATTACTGATATATCACAAAAAGAAAAAAAAAAAGCTTTAATTATTGTATCCCTCTCATGGCCCTGACAATATAGATTTTCTAGACACATATCTTTATTGATATAAAGAGATCTTTATATGCTCTGTATATTACCCTTGTCAATTGTCTATGTGGCAATATTTTCTCCTAGACTGTGTCTTTGAACTTTGTGTACAAGAGTGGTGGGTCCGAGATTTTTGGGATCTTAGTCTAGTTAACATTTAAGCTCCTATCTAAGAAAAAAGGATATAAAATTAAAACTCAAAAGTTCTTATAAAGACTAATATTTATTAAGAGTTAGAAAAGAAATCAACTAGAAATTAATTTTAAAGAAATTAAATTTAAATTCTTTAATGACACAGCTACATTCTTTTCTGCATGCTCTTTGTTTCTTCAGATGATAGTGATTTTTACTATCATTTTTTGATAGAGGAAATGGTTCAGTATTTCCTTTAGCATGGTTGTCAATGTTTATTTTTTCTTATAGTTCATAATTTTGACGTTGTGAAGTTTCTGCAAGCTTTCTTTCTGTAAAATTACATTTTCTGGCTTCTCCTAGGATACTTCTTTACCATTATAATTGAGTTTTTGTATGATCAATTATTCTGAAAAAATCATATAAAATTTTTCTGAAATTAAGATACACAAGGTCAATTCAGATGATTTTTAAATTGCTGCTGTACTGTGTGAGTTATGTAATTGCAAAATTAGCTTATTTTCTTATACTGATCACATCGACTTATTGATGAATATGTGTAGGAGTTTAATCATGGGAACACTTGTTTCTTTAGGCCATTTCACATGGTGGTGGCAATTCTGTGCCAGTTCATTTGGGCCTACCAGGTGACAAGATCTGTCAGATCCACTAAGACGGGATCTGATATGTTGGGAAGTAAAACAAACGAACGAAAAAAATCTTCTTACATAGCTGTACTTACTATTTGTGATAATGCTCCAGGTTTGTACCCTACAAATATAATAAACCAATAAACTTTATTGCATGCAGTTCTGATTTAAAAAATGTGACTCCCAGAGGCCTAGGGGCTGAGAGAAGAAGGCAAAAGTAGCCAGCCTGGCAGGGACCGCAACAAGGAAACAGCAATCAGATGCTTCCTGAGGGTGGGGAATGGTGGTCTCTGAAGCGTCCTGTGAGAGGAAAAGCCGGCCTCAGACGTGTAATACATCTAGAAGCACTAACATCAATTCAAACTTTGCCAATTAAAGTTTACTTACCTTTATTTAGCCCACCTTTCTCCTCACTCCACCTTGGAGAGGCCATAAAGATCATCTGAGAGTCACGAAAGAAGGAGGAGAGAGAGAAAAGAGAAATCAAGCCCGCACCCATCAAGGCAGGCTTCTGTAGGAGAGGAAGACATTTCCTCTACCCACTCTGGGTCCTTCTGGCCGGAGAATGAATTAAATTCACATGAGACAGAAGAACAGGAGAAAAGCAAATAAAATTTTATAACACGTATACATGAGAGAGGCTCAGGCAAACTGAGTAACTCAACAAAACAGCTGAAGCCATCACCTTAAATATCATCTTCTGCTAAAGACAAAGGAGGATGCTGGGGGAGGTTACCAGACAAGTACAGTAAACAAGAGTAAGATTATTATGCAGATTTAAGTCCTTGCCTTCTGCATTGATTAAGAGTTCTAAAGATAAGGTCATCCCCCCTTCCTCCTGGTACAGAGAGCAAGACACCTTTACAGATGGAGATTTCCTTTACAAATGTAAATATCTCTTAAGAAAGGGTAAATAAATTCTACTTTTCAGAGTTTCTTTCCTGTCTGCAGTTTTTAAAAAGTAACCAGCCCAAAATATTCCTCATGCCAAAGAGACATATCTGGGGGTGACCAATTCCAGTCCCCCACACTTCCAAGTCTGAAACAAAGCTCAATTTGGGAATGGGGGCAAAAATTACATTTAATAGGAGTTTAGTGTTTTATAGTATAGAGAAGTGGAATTTGAAATGTCAGAAATAAGAAAAAATTCATTTTATTTCCTGATAGGGACCAAAAACTAGGAGAACTCACTGAAATTTCATCCAGGGACATGAAAGATCAAGTTGAAACGGAAACTTGAAGGTGTAGTGGTGTAATGTTTGCTTTCTATTTGCATTCTATCAAGTTCAGCTCATTCAATGAAACTTAAGTTTGCCTAGGGTGTTTTATGTTGTGGAGAATTTTAATTTCTTTTTTCTTTGGTGAGGAAGATTGTCCCTGAGCTAACATTCATGCCAGTCTTCCTCTATTTTGTATGTGGGATCCTGCCACAGCATGGCTTGATGAGCAGTATGTAGGTCTGTACCCAGGATCCAAACTCACAAACTTCAGTCCCCCGAAGCAGAGCACATGAACTTAACCATTATGCAACCAGTCAGGCTCCAGAATTTTAAATTTTAATACAGTAAAATATGTCAATAATATTTATTATGTGTCTTTGTGTGGTGTGTTAAGAAATCCTTTCCTATCCCAATGTCATAAAGATATTCTCTCCTATTTTCTTCTCAAATTTTTAAAGTTTTGTTTTTAACACTTACATTTTAATGCACCAGGAATTTATGTATTTCGTGTACATTGTGAGATAACAAACTCATGTTTTTATATGGGCAACCAATTATCACAGCTTCATCTATTCAGGCACACATCATTTTCCCCACTGATTATAGCCACTTCTGCGATAAATGAAGTTTTCATACCTGCTTGGATCTATTTATGGACTTTCTATTCTGATCCCTTAGTCAATGTCACAATGTCTTCATGAAGGCAACTCCAGTAAGAAATAAGTATAATAATGAATATAACAAAAAAAATAATTTTAAAACCCTGGTTTAAACACTTTATACTCAGGTTTTCTGGGGAGCATTTGATCAGTTTTGTAATAATTATACTGCATGTGCATTTTGACAGCCTTTTGAAATTTTAGAGCATTTTAGAGACTGATATATTCAAAGAGATTCTAATTAAAATTTTAGAAGTGTTTGATTAAGTTTGCAATCAACATTTAAATATTTTGGGAAATTTAATCTGTTTAGTACCTACATTTGATGTATCAGTTTATGTACATGCTGTGTAAATATTCAGTGGGGATGTTATTAATATTCAAATAAATTCTAGATTCATACGATTAATAAATTGGAAAATAAACTAATTATAAAAAATAGTGTTTATTCCTCTTTCTGCATAGAAGTCATTTGGATATAATCTCTCAATGATAAGTCTTCCTCTGGTCTTTTTTCTGAAAAATGGCTTTTTAATTTTTGGCTCTTAATTCCCCCTAAGAATTTTAGAATTAGCTTAGTAAGTTCTGTAAGCTCTGTAGTTATTTTAATCGAAATTGCACTGAATCAATAGATTAATTTGGAATGAATTTTCCTCTTTATGAGAACACATAGCATTTCTTCTGTTCCTGTTTTAAAAGGGAATGCTTCTAACATATTCCCAATTAAGATATTATCTTCTTGCATTCTGTGAGGCTGACGAAAAATCCAATGTCCATATTATTCTCACTCATTTGCATATGACCGAGATACTAGACCCTTATCAGACATATGATTTGCAAACATTTTCTCCCATTCTGTGGTTTATCTTTTTACTTTCTTATAGAGCCCTTTGAAACATGTAAGTTTTTAATTTTGATGAAATCCAATTTATCTATTTTGTCTTCAGTTGTTTGTGCTTTAGGTCTCATATCTAAGAAAACATTGCCTAATCCAAGGTCACAACACTATGTTTTCTTCTAAGAGTTTTGTAGTTTAATTCTTACATGTAGGTTTTTGATTGATTTTGAGAGTTTTTTTTGTATATGGTAGGAGGCATGGGTCTAAATTCATTCTTTTGTGTGTGGCAATCCAGTTGTCCAAGCCCTATTTGTTGTACAGACTATTTTTTCCATATTGAATAACCTTGCTACCCTTGTTGAAAATCAATTGACAAAAATGTATGGATGTATTTCTGGACTTTCTATTCTATTCCATTGATCTGTATGTCTATCCTATGCCAGTATCACACAGTCTTATGCTGTTGTGTAGTTTTTAGTGTACAAGTCTTATACTTCTTTTGTTATATTTATTCCTAAGTATGTTATCTTTTTTTTTTTTTGGTGAGGAAGATTGGCCCTGAGCTAACATCTGTTGCCAATCTTCCTCTTTTTGCTCGAGGAAGATCATTGCTAAGCTAACATCTGTGCCAATCTTCCTCTATTTTCTGTGGGATGCCTCCATAGTGTGACTTGATGAGCAGTGCTAGGTCTGTGCCCAGGATCCAAACCTGTGACCCCCAGGCTGCTGAAGCAGAGCATGCAAACTTAACCACTACACCACCAGGCTGGCCCCAGTATTTTATCTTTTTGATGTTATTATAAATGGAATTATTTTCTTAATTTCATTTTCAGATTTTTCATTCCTATTATATAGAAATACAATTGATTTTTGTATATTGTATCTTGCAACCTTGCTGAACTCATTTAGCTCTAACAATTGTGTGTGTGTGTGTATTCCTTAGGATTTTCAATATACAAGATCATGCCATCTGTGAATAGAGATAGTTTTACTTCTTCCTTTCTAATCTGTATGCCTTTTATTTCTTTTTCTTGCCTAATTTCCCTGGCTTGAACCTCCAGTACAATGTTGAATAGAAATGGCAAAAGTGACATCCTTTTCTTGTCTCTCTATCTCTTAGTTATACAAATATACTTTGTAATCTCTTTCTCTCTTGTCTCTCTCAGCTGTACTCTGGATGATTTCAAATTTCTTTCTCCAAAGTATCCAATTCTCAAGAGTTTATGTTGAGTTTTTATTATTTTATGAAATCTTTTATCCTTGCCTATTTGTTACATAATTTATTTTTATTTTTATAACAGGAGCTTTGTCTTCATTTACCTCTTTGAATATATTTAATACACTGCTTTTATAACCATCTGTTCTAGAAATGCAATATCATCTGTAATGAATTAATTTTTCACTTGTTGATTGTGTAGGCTGTTTTCTTAACATTACATTTCTTCATATGTTTGAAATTTGGTTTGCAAGCTCAATTTTGAATGTTAAGAATTTCTTTTTCCTTCCTTTTATTTTCTCCCTTTTCCTCTGTGCTTTTCTAATTTAGTGGTTTTGCAGATGCTTCCCCCCAGTTCTCTAGTCTAGTATATGGTTTTTAATGATTGTTTAGTTTACTGCTCCCTTGCAGTACTGAGGGTATGGTAGATTTGGTTACAGAATTCCTGGTAGCTTAGCTGTGTTCCCAGTTGCCTGGCTTTCTATGGCTGTAGCAGCGGGAGTATAGCCTCAGGCAATATTCAGCCCACTTAAAATCATTTATTTCCCATTCTTTCCGTCTAACCTTTTGTCTTGCTAAAGAAAAGCTGAAATTATTTTTATTTTTATTTTAGTCTTGATTAATAGTTGATGATTCAATATTACTCTTTTATCTTCTGCCATCTATTGTTACTGAGAAGTCTACTATCAAGATAATTGTTGCTTTATATGTAAGCTGTATTTTCTCTCCAACAGTATTAAAGATTTTCTTTCATCCCTGATGGTCTGCAGGTTCACCATGAAATGTCTAGATACGGTGCATTATCTGTATCCTGTTTGGTTCTAGGCATGCACTTTCAGTCTAAGGACTCATCTTTATTTGATTCCGAAAATTTCCATTTTTATCTTCTCAGATATTTATTATCTTTCATTTCCTCCATTAAATTCTTTTAGACTCCCATCAAGTAAATACCCTTCATACCCCAACTGCCATTTCACAATGTATATATTAAATTCTTTATCTTTTTAATTGTGTTCATTGTCCAAAACCAGTTATGTTGGCCCACTTAACTACAAGAGGGTTGAGAATATGGAGAAGCAGGTGAAATTCTGGGAGAGCTCCACTGCCCCTGCCATGGCCCCAGTGCATGCCTGTGCTCTGACCCGTCTGCTCCACTTTTCAACACCATTGTATCAGCCTTCGATTTCTAGACTACCAGCCTCAACACCCTTTTGGGCTCTGCCCAATCCTGCCCTGGGTGTAAACTCTGTGGGCCCTTCATAGACCAGGGTCCTGAGTTGATTAATTAGTTGCACTGGCTCCATTTCACTACTCACGCTTTCCCTTGCCAATTTTCTCTTCGAAAGTCTGAGCAATCTTTCTCCTCCATTATGTTTGAAAATATCAGTGCCCTAAGGCCTATCAGTGTCCAAGGATAGCTTCAGCATTTCTCCCAACAACCTTAGAGTCTCACTCTGGGAAATGGGGCTTTGCTTGATTCAAAACACAGTTTTCCAAAAGGGTCCATTAAGTCCTTGCAACTCTGTCTACAGCCTCTAAGCCATATTGTGGACTCAGTGAAAATCAGAGCAGTGGATTTAAATTCATAAGTTTTCATCCTTGCTTTGAATTTAACCATCATCATAATAAATGACTATTACAATAACATCTATCCTTTACTTTATATTATAATGTATCCTTTATTATATATATGTGTATATCTCCTTTATCATAGTAATATCTACCCGTCTTACTTGCCTGAGATGTGCTTATTTCTCTTTGAAGCACATTACACATATTCCTTACAAAGATTCTATAAAGCAGTATTATTTTTCCTATTTAACAGATAAGGCTTAGAAAACTATAAAACACATACTAACTATGGTGAAAACAAAAATCTTTCCCTTCTCTTCTAGAGAAGTAGTTCTCAAAGTGTTGTCTGGGGATGTGGATCAAAACTATTTTCATAATAATACTAGGATTTTATTTTCCTTTTTTTCTCTAATTCTCTCAGGTGTGTAGAGGACACCAGACTGAATTCAGAAGCAGAATAATAATCCCACTGTCTCTATTTAGGCAGACAGTAGAGAGAATTACAAAAAGGTAAAACAATGTTACTCTTCTCATTAATTTTTTTTCAATTTTGGAAAATGTGGTCATTTTTCTATATAAACGTTATTTATGTTAACATGTAATGGGTTTATGGTTGTATTTCAAAATGAAATAATAGATAAATATTTTTTTTAAATTCTCAGTTTTTACTTCTGATTCAGTAAATACCTATAGATATACCTTTCATAAACAAAATTCTTTGGGGTCCTCAATAACTTTTAAAGGTATAAAGGAGCTCCAAGATGAAAAAAAAATTGAAAACCACTATCCTAGAGTAATCCTACTCTCCAAAGATGAACACATTTGTGATTGCTTGGGTATCTTCCTTTTTTCCCTAGGTGTATAAAAACAAAAGCATATTTATGCACATTTACACATAGTATGTATCATTTTCCTCACAAATAGATATATACTACACAGCTGATTTTAATGTTTTTAAAAATTTTTATACTTCTTGTTATATATGTCTGGTATGTTTTGTATCAATTCTTCAAGAATCTTGTGTGAGAGGTAGACACGTAAGAATCACAGAGAAAAGGAAACGTGGAGCCCGGGCAGAGAGGTCAGAGAAGGGGCCACAGAAAAGGTGATATCTTGAGCTTGTTTTGTTTTATGTCTTAAGTCCTTAAAAGAATCTTGTTCACGCAAATATCTGAATAGTTTTCATGTGGGTATTCTATAATTTGACTTTATTAAGTGTTTACTCATTTATTCTTCTATAATTCCTTTTGGTGAGACATATAAATTTAGTGTGTGTTGGATTTAAATTATCGGTTTCTCAAATTATTATCTAGCTATCAACTTGTCATTCAATAAGTGGTCTTTCTTTCTCAGTTTTTTTTTTGTGATATTGATTGTCTCATTACATAGTTTTTAGAGTTCTATTCCATTCCAGTGATGTCCTATATGTGTGGGAGAATTGGAAGCAAGCATTTTAATATCTACCATGTTCTAATACTTGGTAGGACAGGCCCCTTCACTCCTTCTTTGTAAGTTCTGTTATTGTGTGCCCTGTTCATTTTTCATATGAAATTTAGAAGCATTTAGTTGCTTTTAAGATAAAATCTTGATGGGAACATCAATCTGAATTCTGTGTAACTTCTAAATTAACTGTTGGAAAATTATTATTGAATTAGTTTGGCATTTGTAACACCTGTGGATGTGACCTCTGTCTACATAAGAAAGGGGATTGGAATCAGTATTTATGGGAAACTCTTCAAGCTCTGCCGGACCACCCCCTCCTCCCCCCCACCAAGTCTCTTGCTTGTCTGATATGCTTTAAGGTAGACCTTTGGCCTTGAAATTTACTCTCCGTCCTTCTCTTTTTTGTTATTGATCACATCCTATTGACAGTTTCCTGGGTTTCCAGCCTGTGTTCCCTGCTAGGTGCGATGTTCTTTCCTGTTGCTGTGATTCTATTATCTTAGACTATTTGCCAGCTTCCCTTGTTTTCTTCTTCCAGCTCTAGATCCTAGAACTCCAGCCAGAGTTAGCAAATGTTCATTCTCCAATCTATTAATGTATTGTGATATATTTGCTCAAAATTTTCATTTATATTTATCAAGGCTTTATTTTTTTCATTATGAAGCTATGTATTATTATTTTATCCCAATGCCTTTATCTGTGTGTGTTTGTGTTGTCTGTATGTGTATGTATGTGTGTGTGTGTGTGTGTGTGTGTTACATTGAAGGAGAGCTTTTCTTGTTGAGACTCTCCATTTATCATTAACACATTAAAACATCACTGATTTTTTTCTCTTGCAATTGATATGTCTTCTCCATTAAAAAAATATGCTATTAGTTTTTGCCAATTCTTGGAAGTTTTCTAACTATACAGTTATTATCTACAGATAATAAAATATTGCTTCAATCTTTCCAGTATTTATTGGCCTCATCTATGGGAGGAAAAGAACATGGCATCTCTGGCCAGACATCATATCCACAAGAGTGAGCTTTGGTGCCATTGATGATAACACCTTCATTAGCTATGTGGGTTACAGAGATATATGCAATCAGGGGACCAAAGAGACTTGTTAATGTACACATGGGAGATGCTCACTGGAGACTGCTAGAGACAATAGGAGGAGCTTTGCAGAGTGAGAAATACATAATGGTAGGTGAAGAACAGAACTAGAAAAATCTAGTTTATTACTAGATCCTCTGTATTACTGCTGATATGCTCCTTGGCCTTTGTGACCAGAAGGATGTGAAGTAGGCCACATCAACTACGAAAGTATATAAGAACTGAAAGTTTGGATGAAAATTAAAAATGAAGAATTATAAAAATCCCTAGAAATAGCAAAGAGGAAGGCAAAAATAGTCAGTAACTCAAAAGATAAAGTTAAATCTCAGATCTCAATCCTGTTCTACCAAGTAATAGAACACGACAGACACTAAATGCTCAGTTTCCAATTCTACCATAGAATATGAAAGATCATTGGAATGGAATAGAACTCTAAAACCTGTATAATGAAACAATATTACAGAAGAACTGAAAAAGAAAGACCATTTATTAAATGACAAATGATACAAACAGATTCAAGAACAATTAACAGGCCTAGACATTAACTTGGAAAACAGTGACAAAGATTAGTGTTCCCAGACTTTTGAATTTCACAAATTTGTTTCTTCCCTCCCTTTTAAAATTATGAGGACTGACATAGATGTTGTCATCTTTCTATTAAGCCAAGTAAGAATGCTAAAAGAGAAAAAAAACAACTATTATCATTTTTCCACAAAAGCAAAAACATTTTGTAACCAAAACATGAGGAGTGACACAGGCTATGAATAAGGAATAGTTTTGTAAATTGACTACACTTACCCTTATTAAGAACTAAATTCATTGTCTTGATATTTCTCAATTAGTTAGAGATAAATGTAAACATCATCAGGGACAGGCACCGGCCCACTGACCAGTATAAAGCTATCACACTACAGAGATATTAAAAATACTTCACAACTGTATGGAATGGGTACTAACCAATCAGAATGGATGTCACAACTCGAATGGACATTAACCCTACACAGCCAGCTGAAAATACAACCTGAGGAGTATCACAGATATAAATCTAATCTATACACAATTGTAGTGCCAGAGGAGATGTGGGAAAAAATTGAAATAAACCCCAATTATGAAATGAAGAAACCAATCTAAAACAATTTTCCTGAATTGATAAAAAGCACGCATCCTAGAGTTTGAGAGAGATTTAACATGTTTTCTATCATTAGCATCAAAGGAAGATAGTCACCAAAGTGTTACTTAATTTTTCAGACTACAAATTCAAAGAACTTGAACTACACGCAGCTAGGATGAAAGGAGACCTCATATTCAAAGGTGGGAAGAAAAGAAAATCTTTACTTTCGTAACTTAAAGACTAGAGGACTGAAGAGTCCAGGAAAATACTTATAGAATACTTATGGGATATGTTTTCTCAGCACAGATCAATTATCTTGCTAAGTTGCTGTTCTCTTTGAAGGAAGAAGAAAAACATTTCCCAAACCACAATAACAGAAACGTCCATGCTCTGGTGAACACCATGATGATTGATTGAGCTGGTTTTACAGGGAGGTACACATTGAAAAGATAAGTGACCAACATCTTAACATGGGTGGGCTAAGAAGAGACAAGTGTGAAGTGCAAAATATACTTCCCAGACTATAGGGCCTCAGAAAAGGAGCAGTAAAAGGTTTGAAGGTTATTGAGAAATTACAAGGAAGATTACAAGCAGGTGTGTATGAGAGCAGTAAGGAAAAGGGGCTAAATGGTAAAATGAAATAAAACAAAACTCTAGTTCTCCAGAAGTTCATGCAAAATTTTTAAAAAATTTTTTATTAACACAATTTTTTTAGAGCAATTTAAGGTTCACAGCAAAACTGAGGAGAAAGGACGGAGGTTTCTCATATACCCCCTACACCCACACATGCACAGCCTCCCCCATTGTCAAAATGGTCCACCAGAGTGGTTCATTTGTTACAACTAAGGAACTCACATTGACACATCATCACCCAAAGTCCCCAGTTTACATTAGAGTTCACTCTTGATGTCATACATTTTATGGGTTTGGGCAAATGTGTAACGACATGTATCCATCATTATGGTATCATACAGAGTGTTTTCACTGTCCTGAAAATCCTCTGTGGTCTGCCTGTTCAGGCTCCAACCCTCGGCAACCACTGATCTTTTACTGTCTCCATAGTATTTCCTTTTCCAGAATGTCATATAATTGGAATCATATAGTATGGAGCCTTTTTATATCTACTTCTAAATCTATTTTAAAATACATAGTGAATTTCTTCCTTCCTTCCTCCTTGTCTCCCTCCCTCTCTTTCTTTCTTTCCTCTCTAGCTTTCCCAGCTACCTTTTGTCTATAGTTTTAAGACCTCTTTGACTCTGGATTATCACAGACCCTGTAATATCTTTGATTTCTTGAACATGCAAAATAATTATTTTCCAAAGTTTTTATCTATTTCCTGGTATGAATTTTCATAAATATTTTTACATTAATAATTTTGTATGTGGTGTTTATTTCTTTGTGGCCAAATTTTACACAAAAAGTCCTGTTTTCTTTTTCCTGCTTGTACCTGTTTGCTTAGAATATTCTCCTCCCTCTTTCCCTGGACTCTGCCTTTACACCTTAAGTTGGGATGGCAGATACCACCTTGTTATTCAGTCAGCTGCCTGGGTTGGCGGGGGAGAAAAGGAGAGGTAATTGTGGACAGTTTATTTTGGAAATCTTTGCTTTGTGTTCTGGTCTCCGTAAAAAGGCTTTCTCCAGTTTTATTTGCATGTCCTCTTTCCTCGTTGCCCCTAAAACATAATGGTTAGGTGCTTAATGAGATAAAATTCTGAGTTATAAGAACTTAGCTGTACATGGAAAAGGCTTGAAGGAATTTGTTTAGGCCATAAAAATGCCTTTCAAAAACTCACTGGGATTAATGTTTGGCAGTGGGCTGATTTTCATGTGCGATCCTAATGTTTTGTGGAGTTGCCTATGAATAACAAAGAAGTCTCCTCCTTCCTACATGGAGGAAATAGAGACTTTGTTTATTTCAACAATTATTTCTACTGACTGCCAAATGTTAGGTAAGTCAGCCAGCTATAATTCCTGCTCATTCATTCATTCAGCCAACATGTTTTGTATACTTACTTGATGCCAGGCACTGAGGTAGATGTAGGTACACAGTGATGACTGAAACAACATCACTGCCTTTCTGTAGTTTGGGGTCTTTGAGAAGAGATAAACATGTAAATTAGTAACTGCAGTGTGATGTTATAAGTGCTCTAACATGTATAGACAGGATCCTAAGAGAATAATGAGGACGGTACATTTAAATCTGACTAGGAAGGCAAAAGAAAGCCTTTGAAAAGAGGTGATGCTGAGGTGAGTCTTGAAAGATAATACAAGAGTTTACCATGTTGACAAGGCCATGCTAGAAAGAGGGAACATCTTGAGTAAAGTCTTGGATTTAAGAAAGATCACATATAGGAAAAAAAATCACATGTAGTCTGGCTTGCCTACAATTCACAGGCATGTGGAGGACAGGCAGAAAATGAGTGTGGAAAGATATTCATGGCAAAGATCTTAATGGATTTTATACGTCAAGACAACGAGTTTGGAATTTTTCCAGTAGACCATGAACATGCAAAAAGGATTTCAAAAAAATAAAAGTTGACATGAGTTGTGGCTAATATCCTAAAATCTGTTCAAAAGATCGCCTAAAACAATTTATGTCTGAAACAGGCCAGTCAAATTCTTGTTTTTCATTCTCCTGATGTTCAGATCTGTTTGATTAATCGATAATTTATCAAATATGAATATGTTCCACATTATTGACAATCTGTGTATTAATAAATACTCTCTCATTATTAGACCAAACTTTGGTCAGGCTCCTCTGAGTCCTCTTCCAGACTACATCTTTTTTTTTTCCTCAGGTGGTGCATGCTGTTAATTTTTTTATTTACTTATTTTTAATTGCAGTAACATTGGGTTATAACAATATATAGCTTTTGGATGTACATCATAATATATTTCGAATTCTGTGTAGATTACATCATGTTCACCACACAAAAACTAATTACAGTCCATCCCCTCACATATGAGCCTAATCACCCTTTTGGCCTCCCCCCCTTCCCCCATGGCAACCACCAATCCATTCTCCATTGCTATGGGTTTGTTTGTCATTGTTTTTATCTCCTACTTATGAGTGAGATCATACAGTATTTGACTTTCTCCCTCTGACCTTATTTCACTCAGCATAATACCCTCAGGGTCCGTTCATGTTGTCACAAATGGCCAGATTACATCATTTCTTATGGCTGAGTAGTATTCCATTGTGTATATATATCACATCTTCTTTATCCATTCGTCTCTTGATGGGCACCTAGGTTGCTTCCAAGTCTTGCCTATTATGTATAATGCTGCAATGAACATAGGGGTGCAGGTATCTTTATGCTTTTGTGTTTTCAAGTTCTTTAGATAAATACCCAGCAGTGGGATAGCTGGATCACATGGTAGATCTGCTCTTAATTTTCTGAGGATACTCCATACTGCTTTCCATAGTTGCTGCACCAGTTTGCACTCCCATCAGCAGTGTACAAGGGTTCCCTTCTCTTCACACCCTCTCCAACATTTGTTGTTTCCTGTCTTGTTAATTATAGCCATTCTGACCAGAGTGAGGTGATACCTCATTGTAGTTTTGATTTGCATTTCTCTGATAGCTAATGATGTTGAGCATCTTTTCATATGCCTGATGCCATCCATATATCTTCTTTGGGGAAATCTCTGTCCAGATCTTTTGCCCATTTTTGTTGGTTTTTTTTTTGTTGAGCTGTATGAGTTCTTTATATAATTTGGATATTAACCCCTTATCTGATATATGGTTTGCAAATGTCTTCTCCCAATTGTTAGGTTGTCTTTTCATTTTGTTGATGGTTTTCTTTGCTGTGCAGAAGCTTTTTAGTTTGATGTAGTCCCATTTGTTCATTTTTTCTTTTGTTTCCCTTGCCCGGGCAGACATGGAACTTGAAAATATGCTGCTCAGACTGATGTCAAAGAGCATACTGCCTATGTTTTCTTCTAGAAGTTTCATGGTTTTGGGTCTGACATTCAAGTCTTTAATCCATTTTGAGTTGATTTTTGTGCATGGTGTAAGGTAATGGTCTACTTTCACTCTTTTGCATGTGGCTGTCCAGTTTTCCCAACAGCATTTATTGAGGAGACTCTCCTTTCTCCATCGTATTCTCTTGGCTCCATTGTCGAATATTAGTTGTCCATGAATGTGTGGGTTTCTTTCTGGGCTCTCGATTCTGTTCCATTGATTTGTGTGTCTGTTTTTGTGCCAGTACCATGCTGTTTTGGTTTCTATGGCTTTGTAGTATAATTTGAAATCGGGGAGTGTGATAACTCCAGCTTTGTTCTTTTTTCTCAGGAATCCTTTGGCGATTCGGGGTCTTTTGTTGTTCCATATACATTTTAGGATTCTTTGTTCTATTTCTGTGAAAAATGTTGTTGGAACTTTGATAGGGATTGCGTTGAATCTATAGATTGCTTTAGGAAATATGGACATATTAACGATGTTAATTCTTCCAATCCAAGAGCACAGAATGTCTTTCCACTTCTTTGTGTCTTCTTCAATTTCTTTCCACAATGTTTTATACTTTTCGGTGTACAGATCTTTCACCTCTTTGGTTAAGTTTATTCCTAGGTATTTTATTCTTTTTGTTGCAATTGTAAATGGGGTTGTATTCTTAATTTCTCTTTCTGCTACTTTGTTGTTAGTGTATAGAAACGCAACTGATTTTTGTACGTTGATTTTGTATCCCACGACTTGACTGTATTCCTTTATTGTTTCTAAAAGTTTTTTAGAGGATTCTTTAGGTTTTCCTATATATAAAATCATTTTGTCTGCAAAGAGCAACAGTTTCACTTCTTCTTTTCCAATGTGGATCCCTTTTATTTCTTTTTCTTGCCTGATTGCTCTGGCTAGAACTTCCAATACTATGTTAAATAAGAGAGGTGATATTGGTGTGGGTTTGTCATATATGGGCTTTATTATGTTGGGGTATTTCCCTTCTATACCCATTTTATTTAGAGTTTTTACCATAAATGGATGCTGTATCTTGTCAAATGCTTTCTCGGTATCTATTAAGATGATCATGTGATTTTTTATTATTCATTTTGTTAATGTGGTGTATCACGGTGATAGATTTGCAGATGTTGAACTATTCCTGCATCCCTGGAATGAAACCCACTTGATCATGACGTATGATCTTTTTAATGTATTGTTGTATCCGATTTGCTAGTATTCTGTTGAGGATTTTTGCATCAAGGTTCATCAGTGATATTGGCCTGTAGTTTTCTTTTTTTGTGTTGTCCTTGTCTGGTTTTGGTATCAGGATAATGTTGGCTTCGTAGAATGAGTTAGGAAGCCTCCCCTCCTCTTCAATGTTTTGGAAGAGTTTGAGAAGGATAGGTATTAAGTCTTCTTTGAATGTTTGGTAGAATTCATCAGGGAAGCCATCTGGTCCTGGACTTTTATTTTTTGGGAGGTTTTTGATTGCTGTTTCAATCTCCTTACTGGTGATCGGTCTATTCAAATTTTCTGCTTCTTGTTGGTCCAGTTTTGGAAGGTTGTATGTTTCTAAGAACTTATCCATTTCTTCTAGACTATCCAATTTGTTGGTGTATAGCTTTTCATAGTATTCTCTTATTATCTTTTGTATTTCTGAGGTGTCTGTTGTAATCTCTCCTCTTTCATTTCCGATTTTATTTGAACCTTCTCTCTTTTTTTCTTGGTGAGTCTAGCTAAGGGTTTGTCAATTTTGTTTATCTTTTCAAAGAACCAGCTCTTGGTTTCATTAATTTTTTCTATTTTTTTTAGTCTCTATTTCATTTATTTCTGCTCTGATTTTTATTATTTCCTTCCTTCTGCTGATTTTGGAATTTGTTTGTTCTTCTTTTTCCAGTACCTTTAGATGCACTTTTAGATTGTCTATTTGGGATTTTTTTTCTTTGTTGAGGTAGGCCTGAATTGCTATAAACTTCCCTCTTAGAACTGCTTTTGCTGTATGCCACAGATTTTGGCATGTCGTATTTTCATTTTCATTTGTCTCCAGGAATTTTTTGATTTCTCCTTTGATTTCTTCATTGACCCAATCATTGTTCAGTAGCATTTTGTTTATCTCCACATTTTTGTGGCTTTTCTGGTTTTCTTCCTGTAGTTGATTTCTAGTTTCATACCTTTGTGGTCAGAAAAGATGCATGGTATTATTTCAATCTTCTTAAATTTATTGAGACTTGTTTTGTGGCCTAATATGTGATTAATCCTGGAGAATGTTCCATGTGCATTTGAAAAGAATGTGTATACTGTGGTGTTTGGATGGAATGTTTTGTATATATCTACTAAATCCATCTGGTCAAATGTGTTGTTTAAGGCCAGTGTTTCCTTATTGATCTTCTGTTTCGATGATCTATCCATTGGTGTAAGTGGAGTGTTAAAGTCCTCTACTATTATTGTGTTAGTATTTCTCCTTTTATGTCTGTTAATAATTGCTTTATATATTTAGGTGCTCTATGTTGGGTGTATAGATATTTACAAGCGTTATATTTTCTTGTTGGATTTTCCCCTTTATCATTATGTAGTGCCCGTCTTTGTCTCGTTACAGTTTTGTTTTAAAGTCTATTTTATCTGATATATGTATTGCTACCCCTGCTTTCTTTTCTTTGCCATTTGCATGGAATATCTTTTTCCATCTTTTCACTTTCAGTTTGCGAGTGTCTTTAGGTCTGAAGTGTGTCTCCTGTATGCAGCATATACACGGTCTTGTTTTTTTATTCACTTGGCCACCCTATGACATTTGACTGAACATTTAGTCCATTGACATTTAACGTAGCTATTGATAAATATGTATTTATTGCCATTTTGTTACTTTTTTTCTAGGTGTTTTAGTAGTTCTTCTGTGTTCCTGTCTTTTTCTCTTGCTCTCTTCCCTTGTGTTTTGATGGCTATCTTTAGCAATATGTTTGATTTCTTTTGTCTTACTTTCTTGCTTGCTTATTATAGGTTTCTTATTTGTGATTACCATTAGGATCCTATTTAATATTCTATGTATATAACAGTCTATATCAAGTTGATAGATTCTTTAGCTTGACTTCTTTCTAAAAGCTCTACTTTTCCACTCCCCTCCTCCCACATTTTATGTTTTTGAAATCATATATAGTCTCTTGTTTAGTGTGTGTCTATCCATTACCCTCTTATCATTGAAATAGGTGATTTTAGTACATTTGTCTTTTAACCTTCATATCATCCTCACAGGTAGTTGATCTGCTACCCTTACTATACTTTTACAAGTGATTTTATTGCATGGTTTTTTGTTGTTGTTGTTTTGCTTTTTTGATAATAATTTTTTTTGTCTCTATTTGTGGTCATTGCTTTCCCACTTAAATAAATCCCTTCAGCATTTCCTTTATAACTGGTTTCTGGGTGATAAACTCCTTTAATTTTTGCTTGTCTGGGAAGCTCTTTACCTCTCCTTCCATTCTGAGTGACAACCTTAATGGATGGAGTATTCTTGGCTGTAGGTTTTTTCCTTTTAGCACTTTAAATATGTCATGCCATTCTCTTCTCACCTGTAGGGCTTTGGCTGAGAAGTCAGCTGATAGCCTGATGGGCTTCCCTTTATATGTCACTTGTGGCCTTTCTCTTGCTGCTTTCAGGATTCTCTCTTTATCTTTAATTTTGGACATTTTAATTATAATGTGTCTTGGCATGGGCCTCTTTGGGCTTATCTTGTTTGGAGTTCTCTGTGCTTCCTGTACTGGGATGTCTGTTTCCTTCCTTAGGTTAGGAAAATTTTCATCTATTATTTCTTCAAATAAATTTTCTGCCCCTGTGTCTCTCTCTTCTCCTTCTGGGACACCTATAATATGAATGTTAGTGTGCTTGATATTGTCCCAGAGTTCCCTTAGACTGTTCTCATTCTGTCTAATTCTTTTTTCTTTTTTCTGTTCAGCTTGGGTGATTGCCTCTAGTCTTTCATCTAGCTTGCTGATCCATTATTCTGTATCATCTACTCTGTTATTGAGTCCCTCTAGTGAATTTTTCATTTCCAGTATTGTATTATCATTTCTGATTGGTTCTTTTTTCTATTTTCCACTTTTTTGTTGATGGGCTCACTGTGTTCATCCAGTCTTCTCCCAATATCTGTGAGCATCCTCATGATATTTTGTGTGAATTCTTTGTCGGGGAGGTCACTTATTTCTGTTTCATTTAGTCCTTTTTCTGGGGTTTTGTCCTGTTCCCTTCCTTGGAATATATTCCTTTGTCTCCTCATTATGCCTCTTTCTCTGTGCTTATTTCTGTGTATTAGGTGAGTCAGCTATATCTCCTGATCTTGGAATAGTGGCCTTATGTAAGAGATGTCTTTTGAGGCCCAAAGTGCGCTTCCTTCTCATCACCAGTCCAAATGATCAGGGAGTGACCCCTTTGTGGGCTACTTATGTCCTGCTGTGGCAGGGTTGCTCTTAAAGCATGTACCCAGGGAATCTAGTCTTTCCCTCCCTGGCCAGCTATTTGTAAATCCACTTTGGGAAGCCTCAGCACTATTGGCTGTAAGGTCTAACAGCACATTCCTGTTGCAGTTTTCCTGTTAATTGGGTAGGTACCCAGTGTAGCTGGTTGCTAGGCTCAGGGGCTTACAGTTGCTATAGGCCTCAGGCCTACAAGGCTGTTGTCAGTTCTCTTAGGATTACAGCTGTGTGGGGCTGGACCTAGGCACAGGAGCACTCAATTGTTTCAGGCTTTGGAGGGTGGGGCTGATCCTTTTTATGGCTATTTGTGAAGCACAGGTCTTCTGCTGCTCATAAATCTCACCCCCAGAGGACCACACACATCATCAACACAGTCCTGGTCCATCCACACTTCCCAACCCCCTGGAGCATACCCTGATGCCCCACTGCAGAGGCCCCCACCTCTCCACTAATGCCCCCCACAGTTCACCTGATCCTCACACAGGCCCTGCCCCACAGAGGCAACATCCTTGCCTGCCTATAGAGGATCAAGGCACCCAGTCATGCAGGCTGACAGGTAGCCTGAGGGCTTGCTGTTGGGCGGGGCTGGTCCCCAGGGCAGACTGCCTGCCCTGGCTGGTCTGGACTAAATCTGCGCTCTAGTGGGTGTGGCCGACTCCTGGGCTAACAGGCCAAGGGAAGAACCTCAATGGTGTCCGCCAGGGTAGGTGTCAGCACGCCTGGAGTAGGTCAGAACAATGGCCCCCACCAATGTCTCAGTCTCTAGAGAGGTCCTTCCTCTCACCGAGATGCCCCCATAGCCCACCAGGTGAGTCTCTTTTCACCAAAGGACTCTCAGTCTTCTCTCTGGTGATTTTAGCTTGCTGAGATGGGTGAGTTTGTGCATGGGCCCTTTAAGAGGTGGATCTTTTCAGATTTCATCTGATAGCTTTTCTGGGGGTATACTCTCTGCAGTTAATAGCCTGCAAAGCCAGATAGTAAGAACCTCGTCTCAGTTGAGTTGAGTCTTAAGGATGCTTATAGCAGTGTCTAGCCCTGCTCAGACCTCACTCCTCCCGGGAGGGCTGCACACCTTAGGGTGGCTCCTACCTGGCCAGCTGAGAAACTCTGCTGCTCCCGAAGGTGGCTTTTGTTCTCTCCAGCAGGAATTTCTGCCTCTTCCACCTTAGTCAGGACTGCCTCTTATTGTGGGGGTTCTTTTTATCCACTTTTCAGTTTTCTCTCCAGGGTAATTTTTCCAAAAATAGTTGTAACCTGGTTGTGTTCACGGGAGGAGATGAGTTCAGAGTCTCCTTATGCCACCATCTTGACGTAATCTCCCTCTCCATCTTTCTATTTCAATTGGAAACTGATTTTTTCCAAGCTTTAGTCTCTACCCTGCTCTCTTCCATGAAGCTCTCCTGAAACCCAGTTCTTTAATATTCTTCCCTCCTCCCATCTGCTATTCCACTGCCTGTTTCACTTATTATATATGCTTTGAATTGGTATCTTGTTTTTGCCTAAGTACTCTACATTTCAGTGAGAGTATTAGCTGCTTCATAGCACTAACTGGTCTTATAATTCTTTTTGTCCCCATGCATTGGTATGATAACTTACATCTTTGTTAAATGTGAAACAGTGACATAATTATAATTTTTCTTAGGTTTTATTTAATGTATATTTGATAATTAAAGCAATATAATTTTGTTAAACACCTACTACGTGTTTCTCCTCTAAAAATTCATTCTGGAAACTTCTGTGTATAAAATATTAAGGTCAAATATCACCTCTAGGAGATTTTCCCTGCCTGCCCTCTGACCCTAGTAGGCTGGGTTTTATTCTATTGATCTACCACAGCACTTCTTCCACTGTATCAGTTAGTTTTTAGTGCAAAAAAAAAAATCCCCAACCTTAGTGGCTTAAAATAACATTTATTTCTCCTGATTCAGTGGGTCAGCAATTCGGATTGAGTTCAGTTGGGACAGCTCCTCTCTGCTCTACGTGGTGGGCTGGGTTCACTCTTGGAGGGATGGCTAGGAAGGCTGGGTCTCCCTCTCGCCATGTGGTCCCTCATCCTCAATGAGGCTGGCCTTGACTTGTTCTCTTGGTTGCAGTTTCCAAGAGAATGAGAGCATATGTGGCAAAAACTCACACGATGTCACCTCTGCTGCATTCTATTGAAAAAGCACATCATAAGACAAGCCAGATTCAAGGAACAGAGGAATAGACTTCATGTTTTGATGAAAGTTGTTACAAAGAATCTGTGGACATTTGTATCTACTACATCCACTGTATGTCAACTATTTATTATCTATCTCCATAATTAGGTTGGGAAGTCCTCACATGTCTCGTCTTAATATTTATTTTCATGTACTGAGTGCCTGGAATAGAGTAAACTTCTCAATGTGGGGTTGAATAGACATTAGAGTGCATGTCAGGCAGTGGTTGGATACAAGACACCATCCCTGCTCCCAAGAATTTTACCATCTGATAGAAGAGGAAAAATGGTGAGGCAAGATTTAAAAGGCCTTTTCAAACAACAGAAAAAATACTATTCCAACAGGACAATGCAAAACTAATTACTTTAACTGGGACACACAGGTCAGAAGAGCAAGTACACATTATATCTGGTGATTGGGAAATTAAGACCTGCACTGTTTTGAGGATAAGATTTGGATTCTTAACTAACAGTTGGGCATAATTAGTAGGTGGAACCATGTGAGAAATGGCCCAGGGATAAGAAAGTAAAACTGTATGTTCAAAGACGTAGTGGCTGCCCACTTTGCCGGGAGCAGGGGCTGGTGCCAGGGCAGAGCAGAAAGCTGACAGGGTACCTTGGAATACAGCTGATTGGATTTTATCTCGTTGGAGATAGTATTTTAGAACAGAAGAGCATTAGGATAAATATCGTGTTTGTGGAGAGGACCATGGCAGCATTTGTAAAATGAACAAAAAAAGGAGAGAGAGGAAGTAGAAAGAATCAAGTACGATGAGGGTCTAAACCTCAGGTTGACAGCGAGAAGGGACAAGAGGAAGCTAGGGGATTGACAGTCACTGAACCCCTGCTGTTCTTTAATATTTCATCTGAACCTTCAATAACCCTGCGATGTAGATGTCAACACCACCATCTTACAGATGAGGGCATTAAAGTTCAGATAATTTAGGGAACCAGCCCAATATCATATACTTGTTAATGGAACAGCTGGTTCTTTTAACTTTGTGTTACATGTTGTATTCTGCTCTTCTCAGGATACAAAAATATTTTCTTTTATTTTACCATGAGTTTTGTGTAAGGTTCTCACCAAATGATGAGCAGATCTCTGACATAGGAAGACATTGCCCCTGCCCTCTCTATTTCTGCTCATACAGTGGAGAAGGAAATGGACACTTCAAACAAAATGGAAGAGAGTGAAGAGGCGGAGGGAGAAAAAGGAGGATGGAGCACAGACGCATTCAGCCTCTAAGTTCCAACATAAGCATTAAACACTCATTCAATATGTATATTTAGCACATAATAAGTGCAAGCCCTGAGTAGGGTGCTGGGAAGAAAAGAGGAATCAAACACTAGTCTCATCTTTCAAAATAGTAGAGGAAATTGGCATGTAACAAATAAATGAAATAACTATTGCAAAAGAACTGATGGAATTCTGTCAAAAAAACCAAGAGACAAATAAGAAAGGATTATTTCTTGCTGAAGCATCAAAGAAAAACTTCATAAAGGAGATAGACCTTGATCCGCATATTGATAGGTAAGAAGAGGCCAAGTAGCAGAAAGGGATAAGGGAGCTGTGACTGGTGTGGAGGGTACAAAGCAGGGGATAGTGAATATGGTATCCTTCTCTGCAAGACAGGAATCACATGGTAGGGAGTGACTAGATCACATGGGGCAGGGCAGTTTCACTGGAGGCAGTATAAAACAGCAGGTAAGAGGGTAAATGCTAGGGTCTAAGTGATAGGCTTCTAATCCCAGTCTGCACTTCCTCCCCGTTTGGCTTTAAACCAGTTATTCAATTTCATTAAGTTTTGCTTTCCTCATCTGTTAAATGGAAATGATAACAACACCTTCCTCATCTCTCTCCTGACTTCTGAAGCAACTGAGGAATAGACAGGTGTCAAATAGAAATCAACATATAGGATTTAGTCTGATAAATCTGGATGGCAATATTTGGCTTGGATTTGAAGTGAAAATGGGCTTCCTAACACTTGCTCTGAAGACCATATATGGGGCCCCACATGTGAGGAGAGCTGGAGCTGCTGAGAAGGTGCTCAGTGTGAAGGACTGAAGCCTTCTCATACCCTGTAGACCTTTGTTACTCAGAGTATGGCCCACAGACCAGCAGCACCAGCATTACCTGAGAGTTTAATAGAAATGCAGAATCTCAGGCCCTAGCAAAGACCAACTGGATCAGAGACTGCATTTGAATGAGAGTCCCCAGCTGACTCCTATGAACATTAAAGTTTGAGAAGCGTTGCCAGAGAGTGCTAGAGAAACTGGACCAGTAGATGAGAGACCCTCTCCATCTTCCCTATTTGATGCATCACTCCTTCTCCTATGGGGAGGAGCCAGTGAAAGGTGGATAAGAGGTAGATAATCCTACCTGATGCCTCTGTGAAGGCGTAAGTTCCTGCTTGGGGCTGGCAGGAATTCAGGATGAGCGAGAGGATGCTTTCTCCCGTAAGTATAGAGGCCAAGGAGGAAGACGACCCCCACGAATGTGACTCTAGTGACTGGGTGCAACATTCCGCAAGATTGTGAATGCAAGACAAGGGGAAAGTTTGAAAAGAAAGACAGATGATTTGGAATATTTATAGTCTCATTTTTTATGTTTAAATCTTAGATCCATCTAGAACTTCTTCTAAGTATCTGCTCAAATGTCATCTAAGGGGGGTGTCCCCTGAGCACCTTATAGAAACCCCTACCACTCCCACCACCACCTCCAATGCTCAGCACTCTCTGTTCTCCTGTCCCTGCCTTAGTTTATCTGTCTCCTCCCCTCCCCACTGGAATGTAACTTTCACAAGGACCTGTATCTATTTTGTTCATTATTGTTTCCCCAGTGCTTAGAACAAAGTGGCACTAGGGACATAAGGGAGGTACTTGATAAATATTTGTTAAATGAACGAATATGAGTTTGAGATCCCATGGGGGATCAGGTGGAGTTGTCAAATAATAATCTTGTTTATAATTCTGGAGCTTAGGGGAAAATCTACTTTGAGGTAAAGACTAGGAGTCATCAACTATTGGTGGGAACTGAAGCTAGGAGGCTGGCTGAGATCACTTGGAGAGAGTTCTGCATTTAACAGAAAGAGGATTTGTTTGTTTGGTTGAGGTGATGTGTGATTCCAGGAGAACAGGCAGTGTCATCTCCAGCCAGGCCTGGCCACAGAGCAGAAGCAGATCACCAAAAATGCCAGCAAATGCAGCTACCTCCTTCCATTTTCCATGGGCAAAGCTAACAACTTCTTGGAAAGTTTTATGATGTCATAAGAGGCAAAACAGCCAACAACAGCATTTATCATTCATGGAAAAACACTTTAATAATTCACTGCTTCAATTAACATTTGTCGTTAATCAAGATTTCATGTCTGAACGCATCATACCCAAGCTCAGCAGGTCAGTTTAGAATCAACTCCATCTGTCTGTCATGGAGCCCAGTGGGTTGGACACAAGGAGACAAATGCCAGGCCTACTTAAAGCTGGCGGTGGGGCCACCTTCCAAAGCAGGCTGCTCCTGAGAGCTGGGCACCCCATGGAGTTAGGAAAAGCAAACTTCTGCCTCCAAAAGGGGCCTGGACTTTCCAAAAAAGGAAGAACAGAATGTTTTTCCTATGTGAGAGGAAGAGATTACTCATTAGTTAATATAAGATTATTTCACTCCATTTCTTCCTTCCCACAAACTGAAAAGACAATCTATAATGGAGCAGGCAGAGCCCTGTTCCCATATTTGATCATTTATAATCTAGTCATTGGCTGATAACTATTTCTACCAAAAGGTAGCACTTCCCCCTTGAACAGGAAAGAAGCAAGAAAGGATGCTTTTTATCATTTATTGTCACAGGATGTGTAAAATCTTATTTTAAAAGTTGTAACTTCAATAAGCCCCCTTTACCGGGATGAAATCATATGAACAGATTACTAGATAGCATCAAATGATCAGAGATTCTGCTTTGACTTAACAGTTACTTAACCTCTCTGAGCCTCAGTTTCTCCATCTATAAAATGGAAATAATATAATACGTAACTCAGAAGATTGTTTTAAGTATTAAATGAAGCCCTGAGAAAGCACTTTGCATATTACTTGTCTCCTGGGAGACACTAAAACATTTTAACTATGTGTAACAGGTGAGAGGCACTTCATACCTTCAGGGAATAAAGGTGAGTATATCTCCTTTACTTTTCAATTATTTATTTCAGTAATTTCATTCATTCAACAAATGTTTACTGAATGACTACTATGTACTAGACATTGTTCCAGGAGCTGAGGATCCAATCAAAATCTGGGCTCCCATGGAATTTGCAGTCTAATCCTGGAAGAAACACTAAATGAATGAATTCATAGCTAGTCACTCACCCGATTATTATTCCTCTGTTGCCATTCTTCCCCCTGACTCTCAAACTAGACCATAAGCTAGTAGCTAGTTTAGATTAGAGAGATGATAGACAGATAGGCAAGTGGATCAAAATAACTAAGAAAATATTAGGTGGTGGTAAAGGCTAACTTGAAAATATCAGAGTGATGGGAGTGGGGGCTATTTTAACTTGGGCATCCAAGAAACGGCTCTCTGATGCTGTGCTGTGGAAGCTAAGGAGTCAGAAGCGCAACGCAGGCAAAGGGAATAGCTGGTCTCCATGCTCTAAGGTGGGAATGTTCCAGAAACAGAGACTCATATGGTTGGAATGCACTGGGCAAGGAAAGAATAGTTTGGGAAGAGACTGGAGAGGATGGCAGACCTTGTAGGGCCTCATAGGCCAGTGTGGGAGATTTGATTTTATTATGAGCAGGATTCTAAGCCATTGGAGTATTTTAGCAGGGGAGTGGCACGATTGATTTATATTTTTAAAAGTTAACTCTGTGCAGAGAGTGGATTCTACAGGGGTGGGAGCTGAAACAGGAGGTAGGAGGCTAGTAAGCCAAAAAAGCAATGCCAGTGGCCCAAACTAGTATTCTATATTTCAAACTAGAAGCAGAAATAAAGAAAAGCAGATGGAGTCATTTAGATTTTAGAGGTAGAGTCGTTAGGGATTTATGATAGCTTGGAAATAGGGAAAGGAAAAACAGAATTCCAAGAGCAGCTGTGAGAAGTCCAGTCTCTCCCCCTTGAATCCCCCACCACGCCCAAATGCGGAAGAGCACAAACTAGGCTTGCTCACTTTGAAGAGATCCATCCTGCTTCCAAAAACACATGAAGAAGGAAAACTAGAAGCACGTTCATCCCATAACCTCCATCGTTCTCACCACTATCTCGTAATATTTGAGCACTGGTTTCATAAGATCAGAGGGGTGCTTGTCTACAGCTGCGGCAATAATCTCTGTAAAGATCCTTCATATAAAGATCCTTCATGAGGTGCCATAGCAGCACCTCATCCTTGGATTCCAAGTTTATAAATTGGTCAGCTCAAAAACACATGCTTAGTCTTTTCCCCCCAAATTCCATACCCTACTGGGGTGGCAGCACCTGCTGCTTTGCCAACCTCAACCACAGACTGAAGCAGAGCCGTTCAAGCCCACTCAAGGCCCCATGTTACACTCTTGGCCACAGCCCAGACTCACCATAGCGAGCTCCTGTTTAGGGCCCTTTGAATCATTTGCAGTCCTGGACCCCCTATTCGCCATGTAGATGGATCCAGGAGGTTTTTGTGTCTTCATACCTCCTTGTGCAAATCATTTCATGTCCTCCCATGAGCTCAGCACACCACGAGGACAGGACCATAGCTTTTGCTTAGCTAAATGAAGAGAGAAAAATGCCCTGTTAAATCTAGTCTCTTGGCAAGGTGGGCCTACTGGTTATACATTTAAATAAATAACCATCCAAATGTTTTGCTCACCATGAGGAAAATCTTCCCAATTGCTACCTCCAACAGTAGAAATAGAAGACTGCCATAAAGCCAAATTTTCTACCTAAAAAGCTAACCACTTATATAAGCAAAACTGAACTTATATTTCTCTCCTAAAAAAACACGTGTATGTGTGTGTATAAGCTTATTCTAAAAACTACAAGTAGTAGATGAGCCAAAGCAAATTTGGAGACTGACAATCTCCCAGGAACATAATTTATCTTGGTGGCAGGTGGGGAGCATACCATTTTGAGGTGAGATGAACTGATTCTCAAATTAATTGGAGCAGGCAGCATCCATCCTGCAAAGCAAGGAAAGGGCCTCTTAGAGCTACTGTGCTTCCTTCTGTAAAGAAGGCCAGGCTCAGAGATTGCCAAATGCTCCTTAACACAATAATGGTGAGATTTATTGTTGCAAGATGGGCAAGGCCTGGAGTCATGCTGATACAAATTATTTCTCTCTTGGCATATATCAAACTATACTGTCTTTAACAAAAATAATATTCCGCCTTGATGGGATGTGTTTATATATTCGATTAAATAGTAAAAAAATAAATAAGTAAAATCTAGTTTTCAGTTTTCTCTTTAGGAGACATTAAAGGTAAGCCTCACCCCACCACACCAGTCCCAACCTAGCCCTGAGTTGAGCAGAAGGAAATTGCAAGGATCACATAAAAGAATCTTGAGAAACTACTGGAGTTTGCAAAATGCAGTGGATGAAACTCCTAATCCTAAACTGTGAAGGGAGTTTCCTGAGTGAAGAGCGAGGGTGCAGGAATGGTACTGAATGCCTGAATGAGACAGAATTGCAGGAGGAAAGGAGGAAGCTAACATAGGGAAAGGGAAATTAGAGTCAATGGGAGGGAATGTCTAGTGGGTCACATTCGCACACAGGATGAATTTATGACTTTCATGGCATAAAGCAGACTGAGTTCTGAGCTTGTTCCTCCCATACTGTGCTCCTCTACTGAGATGACCTCATCCCTCCCTTCTATTATTATAGTTCTGCCTGTTTTTCTGATGGAGAATAGCGAGGTTCTGGCAGAGTGATCAGGGGAAGGCTTTGTTGTCCCTAGTCCCATCACAGGGCTCTGGCTGAGACACTGTTGAAGGCTTTTAGCCCATGTGGATTATTAAATTACAACTGGTTTTCAGCAGTGACCATCTCAACAAAAATTGCCCCCATCAAACGTGGGAGACTCAGTTGCCCCTCAAAGATGAGCAAAGCTAGGAAGGGCCCTGCCACACCCAGATTACAGTATGAGGCTGGGGCTCCACTCATGTTTGACCACTGACAAGTCTCCTTTTTGCTCCTCTTTCTTGCTTTACAGAACATATGTGCTCTAGTAAAATCAGTTTCATAGTTAATTTATATAAAGTGGACATAAACTCCCCTTTTATTTCTGTTATCAATGCAGACATTATAAATCCATTAGAAGTATCAAAAGAAGATATTAGTAGATCAGTATAGGTTTCTATGTATCAAAAACTATTTCAAAACTGAAAGGCAAATGATAAACTGGGGGAAATATCTGCAATATCATAACAGATCAAGTGTCAATATATTTAGGACAAAAATTCAAATGACAACAATGACAGTAATTTTTCACCTATCACACCAGCAAAGATTTTATTTTATTTTTTCCTTTTTCTCCCCAAAGCCCCCCAGTACATAGTTGTATATTCTTCTTTGTGGGTCCTTCTAGTTGTGGCATGTGGGACGCTGCCTCAGCATGGTTTGACAAGCGGTGCCATGTCTGCGCCCAGGATTCGAACCAACGACACACTGGGCCGTCTGCAGTGGAGCGCGCGAACTTAACCCCGCTCGGCCACGGGGCCAGCCCCTAGCAGAGATTTTATAATGAGAATGCTCAGTGCTAGCAAGGGTGTGGTATAACGGTTTCTGGATAGCAATCCAGTGATAAGTTTCAACAGCTTTAAATATGTTCACAGCCTCTGATTCATGAATTCTACTTCTGGATTAGTTCTAAGGGAACAATATAAAATGAGGTCAAAGATTTAAGCACACAGCTGTCCTTTGAACCATAATTTACAAGAATAAGCCAAATGTCCAATATTTGAAGAATGATTAGGGGAATTACGGCAAGTACATATAGTAGGACATGATACTACTATTAAAATGATGCTTATGGAAGTTTTTAATGATGCAGGAAAATTGTTATGAATGTTCTTTTTAAAATGAACAATGCAAGATATTACTTTGTATACATAATGTGATTTCAGCTATATAGAATATCATTGCAAAATATCTTGAAAGGAATATATTAGAATGTTATCAGTAGTTGCTTTAAAATTGTAGGATTATTTTTCTGCTTCTTTATACTATTACATTATTTACAGTTTTTATGATGAGAAAATGCTTTTAAAGAAAAAAATTAGCAAAAATATAATACAGATTCACATTGAAAGGAACCAAGACTCTTTGGAGAAATGGCTGAATTCAAGTTTGGAGTGTGACTTTATAAGATGAGCCCGCAGCATTCTCTTGGTACCTGAAACCAAGGAAGTTTTCAAGGACCATTGGAAGGGTCATGTCGAAAGAACATGGAGCCAACTTGAAGAGGCTCCCATGGACCAAGCATGACACAACTTGAGCTCCAAAAGAAACTAATAACTGCAAATCATTGAAACACATTAAATATGTTGAAACAATACTTGAGTTCATAACGTTATGAAAATAAAAACCACTGGTCACCTCTGGAGCCTGCTAGGGAACTGAATTATTATTCAGAAAACTGAGAAATAAAGAGAAATAATGAAGTAGCTATTCTGGGTTTTTTTTCTATAAACTCTACGTTGAGGCAATGTTTCTCAAAGTGTGGTCCCTGGACCAGGAGCATTACCTGAGAACTTATTCAAAATCCCAGGTCTCACTTTAGACTGAATCCAAATCGGGGACGGGCTTAGCCTGAAAGGGTTAAGAGTAGGCTCTCTCAGCATTAAAATCAAACTCTGACTCTTTTGTTTTTTGTTCTGTTATTTTTGCACCAACCACAAGGCTCTGGTATGACCTTTCCTTATCAAAGAGACATAAAAGCCCAGATTCTTGTGTGGGTTCAAGGGGAAGGGGCTAGGTGGGCATTTCAGCCTGCTTTCTATAAGGACATCCATACAGGTCAACCTGGCCTAGGGGAGAATTCTCCAGCTGCTCCAGTATACCTCAACTGGGGATTCCATTGGAGTGTGGGGCCAAAGTCTTGGCTAGGATATTAATGCCACTCTCTTGGCCATTGTCTCAGTGTGTATAACTCCCCGCCCAAATAGTACCAAGACCATCCAATTTCACAGGTCAGTTCTTTCAAACCAGTAAGTAAATAATTCCAATTCCTTTTAAACTGTTCCAGAGCTTAGAGAAGGTTATAAAGCTGCCATAACACTGATATCAAAACTGGACAAAGATGGCACTAAATAGGATACTTCCAACTAGTACTGTGTATGAATAATGATTCAAAAACCTTACATTGGGAAAAACGAGTAAAATCCAAATAAAGTGTAGGATTTAATTAATAGTAATTTGCAAATGTTAGTTCCTCAGTTGTGAGAAGTACAGCATAGTAATGTAAGATAATCATAGGGAAAACTGAGTGAGAGGTATATGGGAACCTTCTGTAGTATCTTTGCAACTTTTCTGTAAAACTAATAAAATTAAAAGTTTATTTAAAAAACTACTTCAAAATTAATCATGCCAAACTTGCCAGTGAAACACACTGAAAGGATCCTAGGACAGTGGCTCTCACCGTATCCATCAGACCTACTTGGATTCCTGCTTGACCAAGGCTGAAACTGACAGATGTATACTCTGACATTTCCTTCCTGGATTTCTACCTACCATTGGTACCTTCTCATCCTCACATTTCAAGACAGGGGCAAAAAATTAATGTGGGTAATAGCTAATGACAATAGGCCACTATGAAGGCATGGTGATATTTCCTGAAAGGATCACACAACTCTTGACAGCAAGTTCTAACTATTTAGTCTCAGAGCAACTGATGCCTATCAAAAGGCTTCCCCAAAGAGGTCCAAACTCTACCTTCTAGGTAGTCAGATTCATGAAACAGATGCCAGGTCCCACAAGTCTGAAAACTGGAACAGCAGAGGTCATCCTGCCTGATTCTTTAACCCAAGAAATTGCCCCCAGCCTTCTGTGACTGACCCGGATGATCAGGCAGGAACAAGCAAGAGCCTGTACTCTGCAGCATGGAAGGCCTCCTACTTCAAGCAGCAGGTGCATCTTCCACTTAGACACAGTGACTCTGCTACAACATCATCCGTGGACTATTTCAGGTAATACGAAATGCTAGGATGTTTTGTGGCTATAAACATGGCCTGGTGCCCTGCAGTTCATTTCTACTTATGACATAAATGCTTGAGTCAAAAACAGACCCAACAGACACCTGGAAGTTTCTAGGACAAATACCAGGTCTTACAAAATTGACTCCCCCTACCATCCATAGGATTGGGGAGCGGGGGTGCAGTTTCAACAGTTTCCTCCTCCTTGATTATAGTCACCAAGACCAGTGCCTTAATCCTCTTTCATCATTGAACTCTCAGTGCCAGGTAAGGATCTTGACACATAATATGTGTTTAATAAATGTTGTCAAATATATTTGTTTAATTAATTACTTAGTTTCCTAGGTTGGCTTTCCTGCACAGAAAATGCACTGAGATCAAAGTTATAATAAACTTTGTATCTTTGGACCATATAATTTCTCTTGGTAAATGAACACATTAACATACGGGTATTATCATAGTTGAGCGAGCTAGTCTTCCCAAAGTCTTGATCTTTTAAAATCTGATCTACAGAACCTAAAGGCCTTGTCCAGCCATGGGCTCCTCGTAGAGCAGCTTCTAGGGGATATTGGCCTGAAATTAACAAAGTTCCAATCTGCGTTATCTTTTGTTTAAAATAAATTAGAAAAAGTGTGAATTTCCCCACTCAACTACTTCTTCAGATAATTAGTGACTCTGGAAAAATGTTTCCATTCAGGAACAGTCAGAAAAAGATCAAACAAATTTTGGAGAGAGGAGTCTACCAATTAGGACCTAAGACTCCTAAGACATCAAAGGAGTATGAAGTGGTCTAATTGGTTCCTCGAGAAGACAGCAGTTGGATCAGACACTGGCCTCCTAAACCCATTTGCCATTGTATTGGCTCACAGCGGCATCAATGATCTGAGTAGGGAACTTCCTTCAAAAAGCCCTTTGCAGTCAGAGCGAGTTACCCTCATTGTTCCATCAGGCGCAGGCTGCATTTATTCTGGGTCTGCTCTTTTAATCTTCTGTGAGCCATTCACATGTGTAAGCCCTCTGGTCTATTATCAGAGTGAAATCTTTTCACTTTTCAAAATAGCTTCTCTCTGGAGCCAGAAAGCTTAAATAGGGCACCAGAGTGCTAATCAGACCCTGTTTGTGTGTGGGAATGGTGAGCCATCTGTGTAGCAGCAGAAACAGAAAAACCAAGCTGGATTCCCTCAGTATGACCCATGGATGCGGCAAGGTCACCTTTAGCTCGTATTCTAAAGACAGTGGCCTGGGTTCCAATTAGTGTAAAAGGGGAGAAAGCAGTGGTAGAATAGATGATCTGCACTTCAACTGTGGATAAACAGAACAGGCATCAACGCTTAGCTTCTCTTGCAGTCATGAGACAACTGCTAGAATCACTTAGAAGTTTCTGGGCTAAACTCACTACTACAACATGAAGCAAAAGATTTCTGAATCATCTATCTTTTGACTTGAAACAGGTTCATTTTCCTAGGACATTCTCCTCCTTGGTCAGGATTTATGTACAAATTTTCATTTTATGATCATCTAAGTCCCTAAACATTGATTCCTAATCAAGAAGATAAATAAATAAAATGCTACATTTTCATACAGTTAATCTCATTTTTTCCTTAGATTGATATATATTTTCAGGACACACCAGAAACCATTTCAGTTAACTGGATTTTTTGTTTTTTCTTTTTTAACTTAAGGGAAGAAAATACTGTCTAATTCTCCTCCAGAGGTATCACAAGCCTAGTAGGAGCACTGGCAAGGGAAGCCAACACCAGAGCTGGGTGCTGGGTTCTCAACGGGGCAATAAAGAGTCGGTGAGCAAAGTGCCTAGAGGTGGGTAATGTCAAAAGGTGAGAATAAGCCATGTCTTAGAGAGTTCCAACGGCCAAGCCAGAAATGTTCTATCTCTGATACTCCACATACCCACATACCCTACATCCAATCCAACAGCAAATCCTTTCAGCTATACCTTCAAAATATATTCAGAATTACATCACTTCTTCCTGCCTCTACCATCACAACCTGGTCCAAGCCACCATCACTGCTTCCCTAGGTAACTCTGGTAGACTCTTAACTGCTCTCTCTTCTAATTTTATCTCCCCCACCCCAAGTCTGTTCCAGATGACAGTCCAAGTTAGCCTTTTAAAACATGTCAGATGATGACACTTCCTTGCTCAAAACCCTTTAAGAGTTATAATTTCAAGTTAAAGCCAAAGTCTTGACCATGGCTGAGAAGGCTCTCTACCCTATACTCCTCTTGCCCTCACTACTGCTATGACCTTACCTCTTACCAGTTTTGTTCCACTCACTCTGTTCTGGCCTTTGCACTAGCATTTCCCTCGACTGGGATGTTCTCACCAGACACAAGCAGGGCTCTCACTCTAAATTCCTCCCAATCTCTGTTCAAGTGTCACTTTGAGAAGACGTCCCTGATCACACTACGTAAAATAGTAACCCGCAGTACTCCTTGTCCCTTATATACATATAGATATCTCTGTATATTTGTTTATATTTTGTCTCCACCAAAATCAGTACCAGAAGGCAAGTTCCATCAGGACAGGGAGTTTGTTTTACTCACTGGTATATTCCCAGCACCTAGAACAGAGTGTGGCACATAAGAGACATTCAATCAATATTTGTTGAATAAATGAAAGTCACATTTGGTATTTTATTTAGAGAAAAAGGACATAATTATAACCAAGGGACAAAGTTAAAGGACTAGAAGCCAGGAGAACATGGCAAGAGAGGAAAGAGTAGGGCTGGAGCAGAATCAAAGTGAGAAGGGCCCATGGTTCAGAAGCCTAAATCCCACTTATATTGCCCACCAGATGTTTGACAGAGGGTACATCAAATTGATTTGAAGCCTGATTGTCTGAGAACCAGGAAGCTGGTAGTTTGAGGAATCCCTTCATTTCCCTTGGGGAAATCAGAACATTTCCTGAGCTCCAGCACCTATTGCATTCTCTGGAATCCCTCAAGCTCCCAGGGAGACTATCTTGTGTTGTCTTCACCTCTGTGTTTCAAGTGTCTGACCTGGTACCAGGCACAGGACACATATGTGATAAATGACTGAGCTGTATGCCAGGAATCCCCTTTGCAAACTCTCGGAAGGTAGGAATGTTAAGTCCTGGGTCTGGAAATGGGCTGGGGCTTGCTGATGCTCCATCCCCACTCTGCACTCTCTTCCTTCTCTCCAGAGTTCAGGTAACATTTCTCAGCCTAATATTATACCTTGAAAGACAAGACGTAACCAAATCAGGACTGAGACGTCTACTTTCTCGTTGTCCCGATAAGTATTAGAGCACGCTCTTAGAGCAAGGTTTGTTCTTTTTTTTGCCGGGAAGGATTTGCCCTGAGCCAACATCTGTTGCCAATCTTCCTCTTCCCCGCTCCCCTGTGCAAAGTCCCAGCGCATGGTTGGATATCCTAGTTGTAAGTCCTTCTAGAACTTCTATGTGACCTGCCGCCACAGCACGGCAACTGACAGAGGGGTTAGTGTAGTTCCACGACCAGGACATGAACCCGGGCTGCCAAAGTGGTGAGCACCGAACTTTAACCACTAGGCCATCAGGGCTGGCTCAAGATCTGTTCTTTTTTAAAACGGATCTGTTCTTCTATAGCCTGTGGCTAAAAATAAAGCCCCTCCACCTCTTTGGCCCACAGCATTTTTTGCATTTCTAGCATACTTGGATGTAATTTTTCTGGATACAATTCTTAAATGTCTCATCACTGACTTTCATTTTGATTTTATTCATACAAATGTTTATTAGGTTAATCCTCAGTGAAGAGTGCATACAAAGCAGTCTTTGGTCCTGTACTCTTCTTTCATCTTTAAGTTGTCCTTTGATATCTGAGCTGATCAGACAGCTCCCTCTACAGTCTCCTTAACATCTTCACGTGCTTCTTCCTTTTCTTCTTTGCTATTACATTTTGTATTTTTTTAATCTGAGTTTTCCAATTCTTTTAAAGCCAACTTTTCATTTAAAGTTTCACACTGCAGAACTACAACTGTCTTTTTCTTATGTTGAGAATATCTACCACTTTCAAATCTAATACTACTCTTTCATTTTTTCTCAATTTTTATACCACCAACAAACTCCCCCTTACTGGTTAGAATTAGGCCCTGTATTTGTCAGGATTCTCCAGAGAAAGAGAACCAACAGGATAAAGACAGAGATGGAGATGGAGATAGGGATAGAGATAAAGACAGAGATAGACTGATTACAGTGAAGTGGCTCATGTGATTATGGAGACTGAGAAGTCCCAAGATCTGCAGTCAGCAAGCTGGAGACCCAGGACAGCTGATGGTGTAGTTCCAGGCTAAAAGCTGGCAGGCTGAGACCCAAGAAGAGCAGATGTTTCAGCTCAAATCAGAAAAGGAAAAGACCAAACTCCAAGCTCAGTCAGTCAGGCAGGAGGAGTTCCCTCTTACTCAGGGAAGGGTCAGCCTTTTTGTTCTATTTAGGCCCTCGACTGATTGGATGAGGCCCACCCACAGCAGGGAGGGCAATCTGCTTTACTCAGTCTACCAATTTAAACATTAATCTCATCCCAAAACATCTTTACAGACGCACCCAGAATAATGTTTGACCAAATATCTGGGCAACCTGTGGCCCAGCCAAGTTGACACATAAAATTCACCATCACAGGCCCTTAGTTGCTAGGTTCCCTAGTTCTTTCTTTACTTTTGGAAAACAAAATTTCAGAGAGGAATCAAGGTTCTTCCAGACTCTGCTTTCAAACAGAGGTTTCCTCCAGATATCTGGTTAATTCTTATTCCCTTTCATAACAATATCTTGTCTGTGCCAGGTTTATGCTTTGCACAAAGTTTGCATCATTCAGTCATTTATTTACAAGCAAACATTTTGTGTTAATCACCTCATATGTAGGAGGAATTGTGCCAGGAATCCTCTACTCCTATCATCTTGCCCATGGCCTATGGGTATCCATGGCTATTTCACTTCAGTTCCTGTCCCCTGCTGGCTTTGCCCACATGCTCTGAGGAGAGGGTCCACTCTCAGTCCCTGCATTTTCTTGCAGGCACATATCCTCCTCATACATAAGCGTATTTTTCTCACTTCCTGTCAGATTATTTATTATTTTGCACATCTATAATGGCTTATAATTCATAGGCAAAACTAGTGGTTTACTCATAGGAAGATGAATGCAGGTTGGAAAAGAAGTCACACCTGGCAATAGATTCACCCACTCGGACAGGACAGAGAGACACTGAGTGACCCTCTGGGCTGACAGTAGTTGTCAAGCACATCCATGTACGCAATTCATAATGTCTGAGAAATAGTGAGTTTGGGGCAAAAGGACAACACGAAAGGAGCTGCTAAACCAACAGGAGGTGGAGCGCAGTGATGGAGCTTCTATAGTGGCAGAAATCTAGTCTGGGAGAGAGGCTGCCAGCACCCAAGAGGGTCATGTTTAGTTGGCTGGATTAAAGTTCAGGGACAAGACCACAGTTTCTGGAAAGAGAATTGGCAAAAACGAAGCCTGACTTTGGTCATTCAGAGCACACACTTTGAAGCCACAGTTGTCTGGTTTTAGACCCACTTTGAAGCTAAAAAATCTGGGGCAAATTAATTAATCTCTTTACTCCACTTTTTTCATTTGTAAAGTGGAAAAACTAACAGTACTCACCTCACAGAACTGTTGCAAAGTTTAAATAAATATATGTAAATTAGAATATGTAAAGCCTAGCAAAAAGTGAGTATTCCAATTTACTTGGTATTTTACAGATTGTCTGAATAGGAACTAAAGCAGAAGACTAGCTATAGGAAGTAAATGGGGGTGAGAATTGGCGGTGTTTTCAGGTTTGAAAATTTAGTGAAGAACGTTCCTATCGGAGCAGGAGACTGAAGGACTGTAACACGGTCATAAACGTAGGCATGAAAAGTCACCCTGGTACACCTGTCCCAGGTCTGGAAGGCCTTGCTGAGCTGAGAGCATGGCCTTACAGATAGGCCCGACCTTATGAGCAGATGTCTCAGAGTCTCAGATGGGGAAGAAACTACCCCTAGGTTTAGGGATCCATTCAGGGCAGTCTTGAAATTGTATTTAACCTCTTTTTGTATATAATTATGTGGTCATTCTCATTTTGAAATATATACAAAAGGATATGTACCATATGTATAGACTAAATAATCATAATAAAACATAAATATATATCCACCAACCAACATAATATATAGGACATTATCTTGAACATTAAAACATTATTTGAAGCCCCCTCTATACTCTTCCTTAATAATGACCCTTTCCCTCCCCCCATAAGTTACCACTATCTTGGATTTTCTTATAGATTTTTACCATCTATACCATATGTCCTTAAACCACACATTGTTCAGATTTTCAGGGTTTTGAATTTTATGTGTATGGAATCAAAGTGTTTGTAGTCTTTTGTAATTGGCATGTTTTTCTCAGCATTGTCTTTCAGATTGATCCATGTTGATGCACATACCTATAGATCTTTCATTTTCATTGTGACTTGGTGTTGTTAATTAATTAAAGTTTTAATTCACTGGGAAAATGTAAAAATTTTAAAATTGTAGGTACTTAAGGACATAGTTTTAAAACATATAAAAGAAAACTTATTGAAACTACAAGAGAAAATCAACAAGTCCACTATCACAGGGGGAGATTTTAATCTAACACTATTACGACAATAGATCAAGCAGAGAAAAAAATAGTAATAATAGAAGAGGCAGAAGCAAAGAAACAATTGTATAGGTAGCAAGGAAGAAGTGGTCAGCAGTCAAGTAAAGTATTATCAAGAGAACTGGCATGGTTTAGAGTGAGATTATAAAAAAACAAGCATTCACCAGAACATGCTTTCTATCTATGCCTTTTGCTAGATTGGGAATAAGACCTTAAGGAGAATTATGACATTTCCAAAAGTTGTCTTATACCACCCCCGCCTTTTCTTAATTCTTCCTGCTAAGGAGGAACATTGTTTTGCTTAGTTGGATCCACACCACTAATTGGGCCACATTTAATAGTGACAAAAGTTGAGTGTAGATTTAAAAATGGCCCATATATTGGCGCTCTCTTTTCTCTTTTCCATTTCTTCAGCAAAATGGTAAGTGGCCTTAGGGCCACTCTGTTCTGGTAATGTGGACAATTCTGAGCTTGAGGCTTTGGGCTTCTAAGAAGGAGCATGAAATAGAGGCTCCTGAAACTGTCCTTCAGCACAACTTATAAGAATTCTCAGAGTTAGAGCTTAGGGGCCAAGCCCAGGAAACAAATCATATTTTGCTTCCTATCTTTCATTATTCTTTGTAGGCAGATTTTTCATGGGGAGGTGTAGCTATCGTGTGGTGTGCAATTCAGTTATACCCAGGTCCTCTGAACATCGTAAAATATATAGCTCACCAAACGCCAGCATTTTTTTTCTGACAAGGACACATTCCTTATTCTGAGCTTTCTCCCTCAGAAACTGTCTTCCCCTCCATGGGAATCATCTTGATTATGTATCTTCAGTTGTTTAGAGTTTCTTTTGCATCTTTACTTACCTCCTCTAGGCACCTCTGTCCACATTCCTAATTCTTGATCAGGCTTTAATTCTTCTTTAGGTCATTAGAATCCTATACTTCCAGATTTACTATTTGCAGTATTTCCTCTATTCTCCCTGGGAACTCTTCCTCCTCCCCATGAACAAGAGAATAGAAGAACTCTTATTAAACCCCTTTACTTCCCATGAAATGGAATGACCACCCTGCTTTTATGGCTGGGCCCTATATGAGGGAACAACTCACCTGTTACTGTATGTGTGTATCCCGGGGGCAAGAATAGTGGGTTTGCCATTTGAATGAGATGGTTAAACTTCTCAGCCTGCAATATAAAGCACAGATCTATAGGTAGGGAGTTGGGTCAAAGTCTCACCTGAAAGTCATTCCTGGTGTCAGTGACATGAGGAATAAGCCCATTTTTTCAGACTAAAAACCAGAATTGAAAAAGTGGACAAGAGATATGCAAAAGATGCATATGCAACAGGTAGGCAAAGTCTCTCTTTTAGTCTGCACTGAAAAATGACAAGATTTTACGGAGTTCATCACTGAGGGGTGGGAAGGAGGTAGTCAGAATTAAAACTGATACATAGAGACTGACCAAAAACTAGGAAGGAAGGGACACAGAATAAGATTTCAATGACTTAGGGCCAAATACAGAAATCTCCACAAATACAGAAAAACTAGATATGATAGGATTAGATCCCTGGATTTTGTTAAATGAAATGTTTTGACATTCCACCTATTTACTAATTATTTTCCTATGCTTTTTCTTCGCATGTAACAAAGTCATTGAAAGTTTCAATCTGTCTTAGACCTGCTAAGAACAAAGGCCTGGTGATTCTCAGGCCCAGAGGGGTGAGTTCAGTTGAAGGGGGACGTCCCTCCAAGGAGTGAACGAAACTCAGGGCACAGGGTCAACACTTTTTTAAGCAGCCCCTCCACTCCTAGCATTTCTTATTCCAGAGATAAACCATATGAAGTCCGGATTTTGCTTTATTTAATGAGGTTAAATTCTTTACAACTTAGTTCAACCAGGAAGAAAAGCACAGCATATATATTTTACATAACCTGATTCTGGCATTTCCCCTGAGGTCTCTGGTGAAATCGAAGTCATTGAGTTCTTGAGTTCCTGACCTGTGACCTGCCTCATCCTTCATTCTCTTTCTGGAACTGAGGCACTGTTATGTCCTTGATAAGTTCATTACTGGAGTTAATTCTCTAAATGAGTCCCCAAACTGGGATCCCACCCCTGTGACCACACCTTCCAAATGTCAAAAACATGCCCACATACCTCCATATATCATTTGCATTGTATACTTTACCACTATACTTTGTCTAAGAAAGTAAGATGTTAAAACGTTAAGATGCTGTGCCACTTTCTTGGATTTCTTTGTCACTGGCTGTTCACATGAAATTCACCTTTTTTGGTAAATATTGTGACAATTACAAACACAGACTCAAATTTTTAAATTATTACTCTGTTGTTTATCAATATTCTACATGAAGAAAGAGGAAATCACACAGAGTCCACACCTGGACAACACCACTATCAGAAACTTAAAAATATCAAATTGGCAATTATTATTTTACAAACTTTGATATGAAACAAATATACAAAGCTAGCTTAGGAATTTGGACAGCTATCAAGTTTCTTTTCCAGAGCTACCTTTTCCTGTGGTTTAGGGAGGCACATGGTAGGGGGAGGCGGATCTTTTATTCTAAGAACTGTGATTTCTTTTCCTGTAGTTCAGAGTTTCTTGTGAGACAGTCATCTACTGGAAGAAGTATTTTGTGGCCTAGGGAGATTATGGACACTTCCAGCAGGAGAAATGTGAATTCAGTCTTTATCCCTCGTCATACAGACTTTCTCTGCTGCCCTGGCAGGGAACTGTCCCCTCCAGCCCCTTTGGCATAGCTACATCAAGGAAGGCTGGGACTTGACTAGAGGTCTGTGCCACCTGATCATTCCCAACCGAGATTTCCCTAGAGGTCTATATGACACCAAACAGGAGAAGATCATCTCTCCAGAAGACTGAGGTTCCATAAATTACCTGCGATTGTTTTGGGGGTGAAGGGAAAGGCTGGGAAGAACGCAGAGATAGCCTAGAGAGACGACAGGGACCCCAGTGGCGAGGGTAGATGAAGAGTGAATGAAAGGAGGGCAATGGCCCATGAGACTTCTTGGAAAAGACCATATAATAACAGCAGCCTGCTTTAGATATTTAAAAGTAAGTGTAGCACACTGAATGACTGGAATAAAAGATGTTACACAGGAGACTTCTGGCTCAAGAAGGCAGACTGAGCATACTTTGCCTTCCCCAATCCCTAAATCCCATTAAAATAATAGTAAAATACACTTTTTAAACAGTATAAACAAATAATAGCAAGGGGAACAGAAGAAGGTAGAAGGAAAGTGTGAGGATGCAGTCCTAGCAGACAAAATATTTCAGGATATTTCTGGAAGCAGACGGAGGAGTGCTGACAAATGCAATAAACTGGAGGAAGTTATAGCCTGAACAGAGTTGTAAGGTACCAGAGGGAAGAGAAAACCACATGCCTGGCAAAACCCTACAATGAGAAGGTGAGGGTTAGAAATAAGGTTGAAGACAACAAGATCACTTGAAGATCTGTGTATAGGACAGACACTTGCAGCCCTCACTGCTACAGGAAGAGCTTTGGCAGCTCAGCATTTATCACGAGGAAAAAAAATCTCTAAAGAAATTAAATAAACTATTAAGGGGGAACTAGGATGCCTAATGAGACTGTTGTCACACAAAAGTTAGGCCCTCCTTTTTTACAAAGCTTGCTCCCTTTCTAAGAATTCATTTTAAGGAAAAACTTCTGGTCAAAAAGCCCACCCACTTACATAGAACTCCTAGTCAGCCACCTAATTCCCTCCAATCTTAAACATGAGTAGGTGTTTTAGTTATCTACTGCTGTGTAACAAATTACTCCAAAACTTAGTGGCTTAAAATAATAAACATTTACTATTTCACAGAGTTTCTGAGGGTCAGGAATTCAGAAGTGGCTTAGCTGGGTCGTTCTGGCTCAGGATTCCTCATGAGATTGCAGTCCAGATTTTGGCTGGGGCCATAGTTATCTGACAGCTTGAGGGGAATGAAGGATCTGCTTCCAAGCTCACTCATATGGCTGCTAGCAAGAGGCCTCAGTTCCTTGCTATGTGAGCCTCACCTTATGTTATAGCAGTTAGCTTCCTCCAGAGTGAGTGATCCAAGAGAAAGGGCAAAACAGGAAGCAGGAAATCACAGTGCCTTTTATGACCTAACCTGTGAAATTGCATACCATCATGTCAGCCATATTCTACTGGACACACAGATCAATCTTGATACAATATGAGAGGGAACTATAGAAGGATGAGAGTGTATCAGGAGGCGACAACATTGGAGACCATCTTGGAGGCTGGCTACTTACAGAAGGCAAAAAAGGATTACCAGACGCGTGAAGAAAACTTGCAGTATGAAAGAAAAAGACCAAGGTAATCAAATGTAAAATGTGACTCTAGACAGCTCATGAGGGAATAGAAGAGAACTGGTAAAAACACAGAAAAAGAAACAAGTTGTTAGAACATTGATCCATATCCTTAGACACATTTTACAAGCAGCAAGAAGGGGTGATGGGCAAAAAGATGGGGGATGGTAAAAAAAAGAAGAGGATTTTGAAAACAGCATTGCATTTGATGAAGACATGTACAAAGTGCTCTTTTCTATTCCAGGGTAGCCTGGAGAGTGGGGTACCATTAATCCAGCTCTAAGAATTGACTTGAGTTCTGAATATAACTGCTGGAAGGGAGTGTTGAAGGGATGTTGCATTTCTTAGGTCTTAGAATTGGTGTCTGTGTCTGTTTGTTCTAAGCTCCTTCCCAGAGGTCCTGCATAAATGCAATTAGAATTGCTGTTTGCTTTGCTTTCATTGGATGTTGGTATTATTGGAGTACAAATACATGTTTGCTCCATTTCTGAACTTGTAAATATTTGTAACACAACCAAGAATTAAACATTGAGAATACCTTACTGCTTTCCATATTTAAAGCTACTTCACCTTTTTCTGAAAATCTGTTAACATCATTTGAATTCCACTTCGAAGTCTATTCTACTCTTTCTTTGTACCAGTTCTGAGAACTGATGTGTACTAGTCATGGCACTGGGTGCTGAAGATATAATGACAAGCAAGACAAGAAGCTTACAATATACAGAGGAGGAAAGCAATTTTCACTACCTTATAAAAAAACCACGATAGTGGCAAGTACAAGGAGTTATGGATATATATAGGAGGAGCTCCGAACCCAATCCTTGGGAGTATATAGTTAAGAAGGGTTTCCCACCTCCCACCTCTCTCTCTAATTGACTTTGCTTCCTAATATCTCTAAGATCTATCCCAATGTCATTTCTATCACACCGTGTGGCTAGGCCAAGCTACTGTCATCAGTTGCTTAGACTACTCCAGTAGTTTGATAAAAGGTCTTCCTGAATCCACTTTTGTCCCTTTGCAATCTGTTTTCCATAAGCAGCCAAGGTGTTACTTTGAAACATATTTTATCTTGTGACTTTTCTGTTTAAAATATTTCAGTGGCTTCCCATTGCTCTTATAATAAAAATAAGTTTCTTAACATGATTCATCCCATACCTACCTTTCTAGTTACATCTGAACTGAACATGTACATCTCTCACTTTACTCAAGCCACACTGGTCTTTTGTGTGCTACAGTCTGCATTCTTGCTACAGGTTTTTGAATATATTATTTCCTTCTGACTTCAATATTTCCTCTTCCCCTCTTTGCCTTGTTAACTCCACCTATTCCTTCAGATCTCAACCCAATCATTATTTCCTCAGAGAAGACTTTCTTGATCTCTCTCACATCCTTGATAATATAAAAGATATCTTATTTTATGTTCTTATAAAAACACACTTTTCTCCTTCATAACATTTGTTACAGTTGTGGTATTTCTTCTATTTGTGTGAATGTTTCACTAATACCCATCTTCCACACTAGATACATACTCCCTAAGATCAGGAACTCTATTAGGACCAGAGAGAACTGGGAGAGATGAGGCTTGGAAGCTAAGCAAGTGCTATATCATACAGTCTTGTAGATTAAACTAGGAAGTTTGAATTTGATCCTAAAATCAGCAGTTTTCCTATGTGCAATGAAGTATCACATGTGAGGTAATTTTCAAATTTTACTCAAAAGTCTTATTTTTTGTGACAGAACCTGATATATGGTTATCAGATTAATCATCATCTCAACAAGGTGTTATTGAACAATAAACAAGAGAACTTGAATTTCATCCCTAAATGTGAGAAAGTTTGAATTCTCTCCCTAAATGGAAATGAATTTGAACTAAATTATTAGAGAGATGATAATAAATCAATTTGTTGTATTATAACTAAGCATGATAACTATCCGACCAGAGGAACCAATTCATCCAGCACATGCTAAAGGAAATCTTCCAGCTCCGCTAAAGGCAATCCATAATGCTCCAAAGACAGTACCTGAGGGAGAATGTCCATATGGGGAAGGGGAGGTTATACTTCACAGTCCAACTTCTGCCACCTCCAAACATACTTCCCTAAAGTCCCTAAAACCAAAGATACAGACATGGAACCAAACTCACTCTATTTCACCTTCTAAGATCTCTGACTTCTCTTTCTTTCTACTTCCTAAAATTGATGTTATAGAAGAGACATACACTTGTCAGCTTTTACTCCCTTAAGAAGAAGAAACTTTTTCTGGGAAAAGAAAAGGACCAACTATCACTTAGTCTTTGTTGTCAAATAATGTTTCTAATTTTAGTAGGTCATTCATAGGGACAACAACAAGATTCCCTTTAAGGACTTTGGAAGAAGGATGCACATTGAATTTTAAACAATTTTTTTAAATGATGGTTCGAATTAGAGAGATGTTAGTCACAAAACAGAGTCAGAATGAGCTTTGGCCAAGACTCAAACAAAGCTATATTAAAAGTACTAACACATTTAGGGTAAGAAAATTACAATCTTTAAGACATTTAGTCAGTAAAGGAAGTTTAGAAAAGGGAAAGTCAGTCATTGGTAGTATTTTATTTCATGGTTAGAAAAGAGGGTGTCCTGGTCAAGTATGATGACCAACCAGGTGGTGTGGCAGGTATGACCCTGTGGTGGTGATGTCCTCAGCAATTTTCAAAACTCTATGACATCAGTCATTAAAATCCCTAGCTCACTGCTCTTTTTCTAGTTACAGGCTAAGCAGCCTTCTAGTTATAATTAAATTTTCCGTGTTCATCTGTCTCCAGAGAAAGCATTTATTTTCAAGTCTATCTAATGGCTAACTTATTATTTTAAATTAATTAATTGACATTCTAGATTTTAGTCATTGGACTCCATGAACTTATTTAATGTGAGCCCACTTTGAGAAAGAGACTTCATTCTCATCATGCTGACCATCATGTTTTCAAGCCAATGGCCCAAGAGCCACATTCAGGCCTGTCATGAATTTGTCAGGGAAATTCCCCCTGAAGGGATCTGCCTGGACAGACAGCTAAATTCCCAAATGGATGTCAGACTTTTCTCTGAGTGATTCAGCATTAAATCAACAATTTATGGAGAATTGTTATGCAACAATTTTGTGGAGAACCTGGACTTCTACCCCAACCTGGCCCTAACAAGTTGCCTCTCTCCCTCCCTGCTGGAGAAGACAGGCAAGAATCAGTGAACTCGAAAAAAGAAAAACAGAAATTACCTAACTAGAGAAATGGAGAAAAAAATAGAGTAAAAACAAGACAATATAAACAAACAAATAAAAAAACATCCAGAGTCCTGGGACGAGAGGATAAAGAGGGAAGGACTGAAAAAGTACTCAAAGAAGTAACTGGAATGATGTCTTCCCAAATTTGGCAAGAAACATTAATCTACAGATTTAAGAAGCTGAGCAAATCCCAAACAGGATAAACCCAAAGTTTATCTAACTTTACTAATTTAAACTCATTTTAAACTTAAACTTAAACTAATTAAACATCTGAAAACTAAAAATAAAGGGAAAATCTTGAAAGCAGCCAGAGAAAAATGACACCTTACCTGTAGGGGAAAACAAATTTGAATGACAGATCTCTCATCAGAAACCACTGAGGCCAGAAGGAATAGCACAATATTTCTCAAGTGCTAAAAGAACTGTCAGCCCAGAAAATATCCTACCCAGTGAAAATATCCTTTAGGAATGAAGAGGAAACCAAAATATTCTCAGATGAAGGAAAATGAAGAATTTGTTGCCAACAAGTCTACCCTAAAACAATGACTAAAACAAGTTCTCTAAATAGAAAGGAAACAATAACAGAGGAACATTAAGAAGGAAGAAAGAGGATGGCAAGCAAAAATATGGATAATACAATATTCATGAATATGTCATCGGTGATTTATACATCAGAAAAGAGGAAAAGTCTCAAATCAATAATCTACGCTGCCATCTCAAGAACTTAGAGAAAGAATAGCAAAATAAGCCCAAAGCAAGAGGGAAAGAAATAATAAAGATAAGAACAGAAAGCAGTGAAACTGAAAACAGAAAAATAATAGAAACAATGAAACAAAGAAGTAAAGGTCAATAAAATTGACAAACCATTGGCAGAAATGATAAAGAAAAAGAGAGAAGACACAAATTACCAATATCAGGAATGAAACAGGAGTATCACAACAGGCCCTGCAGACAAAAAAGAGATAATAAGGGAATAATATGAATAACTCTGCACCCATAAATTTGACAACTTAGATGAAATGAGCTAGTTCCTCAAAAAACACAAACTACTACAACTGACCTAATAGGAAAGAGAGAATTTAAATAACTCTATAACTATTAAGGAAATTGAAGTCATAATTTTTAAAACTCTCAAAAGAGAAATCTCCAGACTCAGAGGGTTTCACCAGAGAATTCTACCAAATATTTAAAGAATTAGCATCACTTCTACAAAACTTCTTCCAGAAAACAGAAGATGAGGGATCACATCCCCAATTTATTTTATGACGCTAATATTGCCCTGATGCCAAAACATAACAAAGACAGTATATTAAAAAATAAAACTAAAGACCAATATCCCTTATGAATATAGATGAAAAAAAATCCTTAGCAAAGTATTAGCAAATACGATTCAGAAATCTATAAAAAGAATCATGTACCCCATGACCAAGTTGAGATTATTCCAGAGATGCAAGGCTGATTCAATACTCAAAAATCAATCAATGTAACCCACCACATTAACAGACTAAAGAAGAAAAATCACATGAACATAATGATCAATACAAAAAAAAAAGCATTTAACAAAATTCATCACCCATTCATGGTAAAAACTCTCAGAAACACAGGAACAGAGGAGAACATCCTCAACTTGATAGAGCGTCTACAAAAGTACATGATAACATTACACAATGGAGAAAGACTGAATGCTTTTCCTCCTCAGAGTGGGGATAAGCCATTGACTACTCACATTCAACATAGTGCTGGAAGTTCTAGCCAGTGCAATATGGCAAGAAAAAGAAACAGAAGGCATACAGATATAAAAGGAAGCAATAAAACTGTCTTTATATGCAGATGATATGATTGTCTAGTTAGAAAGTATCAGGGAATCTCCAAAACTCCTAGAAGTACTAAGTAAGTTCAGCAAGGTAATGGGACAAGATAAACATACAAATATTATTGCAACAGCAATGATTACATGGGCAATTAAATTAAAAATACAATATCATATACATCACTCAAAAAATGACACACAAATATAAATCTAACAAAACATGTACAGTACTTTTATGCTGAAAACTACAAAATGATGATGAAAGAAATCAAAGATCAAAATAAATAGACAGACATACTGGGTTCATGGATTGGAAGACTCTACAGTAATGATGTCAATTCTCCCAAATTGATATGCAGGTTTAATATAACTCCTACCAAATACCCAGCAAGACTTCTGTAGATATACATGAGATGAGACTATTCTAAAACTTATATAAAGGCAAAGGAACTATAACAGCTAAAACAATTTCGAAAATTGTTGAATTGACAATTTTGAATTAGAAGGAAGCAGTCTACCTGATTTCAAGACACTACAGAAACACAGTAATCAAGACTGTGTGGTATTGGCAGAGGGATGGACAAATAGAGCAATGCAACACAAGAGAGAACCCAGAAATTGACCAAAACAAATATGCCTGACAGACTGTTGACAAAGTTTCAAAGGTAATAAAGGTAATTCAATGGAGGAAAGGGAGCCTGTTCAACAAATGGTGCTGGGGCAATTGGACATCCATAGGCAAAAATCTTGACTTAAGCTTCATGCCTTATACTAATTAACTCAAAATGGATCATAGACTTAAATGTAAAATGTTAAACTGTAAAATTTTAGGAAAAAAATGAAAGAAAATCTTAGGAAACCACGGCTAAGCCAAGATTTCTTAGATGTGTCACCACGATCCACAAAAGGAAAAATTGTAAGTTGGACTTCATCAAAATTAAAACATTTTCTCTATGAAAGACTAAGAGGATGAAAAGGTAAGCTACAGAGTGGAAGAAAATATTTGCAAACCACATATCTGACAAAGGACTAGTATCTAGAATATACAAAGAATTCTCAAAACTCACCAGTAATCAAATCAACAATCCAGTTAGAAAATGGAAAAAGGGCATGATGAGACATTTCACCTCAGAGGATATACAGATGGAAAATAAGCACATGAGAACATCTTCAACATTATTAGCCATTTGGGAAACACAAATTAAAATGACAAATGAGATGTCATTACACACCTATGAGAATATCTAAAATTAAAAATAGCGACACCAAAGTTGCCAAGAAATTGAATTACTCATACATTGCTGGTGTGAATGTAAAATGGTACAGCCCCTATTGAAAACAATTTGGCAATGCTTTTTAAAATTAACATGCAACTACCATATAATCTAGAAATTGCACTTGTGGGCATTTATCCCAGAAAAATAAACATTTAGGTTCACACAAAAACCTGCAAACAAACATTTACATCTGCTATATTCATCATAGCTAAAACAACCCCAAAGTCCTTCAGTGGGTGAATGGTTAAGCAAACTTTGGCACGTCCATACCTTGGAATACTACTCAGAAGTAAAAAATAACAAACTATTGATATACACGAAAACTTGAATGAATCTCCAGAGAATTTCATTGCATAAAAAAAGCTAATCCCAAAGGTTACATATTGTATGATCCCATTTATATAACATTTTTAACATTACAAAATTATAGAAGTGGAGAACTGACTCTTGGTTGCCAGAGGTTAAGGAAAGAATACTCTAACATGAATAAACTGCTTAAACGCACTCTAAACTGGGATCTCGCTGTATTATTTCTTGCAACTGCATGTGGATCTATAATTATCTTAAAATAAAAAGTTAAAAAAATAAAAAAACTAAAATATTAACTTCATCTTCAAAGATGAGTAGAAACTTTTTCTTTCAAATTTTGTTGTTATTTTTCATTGCTTTATGCTTCCTATCAGAATAAGAAAAATTGTGTTTACCGAACACATTATGTGACAGGCATTCTAATACCTCATTTGATGCTCGTGTAACACTGTGAGGGAAGTAATATTCTCCCCATTTTATATTTGCAGTATCTAAGGCTTAGAGAGGTTAAATAACTTGCTCAAGATCACATGGTTGGTTATCAAGCGACAGTCAAGATTCATCTGCAGACTTGCTTGGCTCTAAAACCTGTGCTCTAACCACCAAAATATCCTTCAAAGGCAATCTACGTTGAGCATCACTTGGGCAGGACTTCCTTTCAGCCTGAGAGCTAGGAGAATGAGATTTTAATTGTATTTCCCCCATCCAGTTGTTTTTTCTTATACCTACTTTCCTACACTGCTCCTCTTTGCTCTAGTGCAGATACATGTCTCGTATTCCAGAAGCATCACAGGCAAGCTGAGCTTTTTCTGCTTCACTGACTGACCTGATAAAATCCAATATTTCTTAAAATAAGTTTCTAAATAGCCCTGGAATCATTGTCAGGCATTGCCTGCAGCATTGAGTTTGTTCTGTTCTTCTGACTCTCTCAGTAAAACTGACTGCCTCACCCTTCCCTGCATCCTCCTTATTCTGATACTGGGCAGTGGCGGCCATGGTTTTTAGGTTATATTGACAAGAAAACCCATTCATTATTATAATTAATCAAAAACCTCACATGCAGTGATTCCTCAGCCTGAGATACAAAACAGCTTGCATTTTCATGGCTTGGAGATCATGAATTAATTCACTATTGTGTAGATATGGGAGGTTCCTTAGGACTGTCAGCTATACAGGCCTCTATATAGATCTCAGTAAACAAAATGACACACAAAATAGCTATTCCTCTGCAGTAATTTCTCTGAACAAATCCTTTGGAAAAAAATTGAATATACATCAATTTAGGTATTTACCATGTGCCGGAAACTATGCTAAGTATTTTATATGTGCTAAGTGATTTAATCCTCTCCAAACTGTCATGAAGTGGGCACTCTTATCACTCTTATTCTACAGATGAGAAAATAGGCCTGGAGAGGGTAAGTGGCTTGCCTCAAAACCACACATGGGACGGGATTTTGAACGCAGGCAGTCTGATCAAGAACCCAGAAGCTTAACCGTCATATTTTACTAATTCTTCATTTAATGAATTTACTTTTATATTTTACTAATTTGCTTCCATATGCCTTTGGGGATCATTAGAAGGGGGATGAAGTCAGGAAAGAAAATTGAAGTAAACAAAGTGTCAGAGAAATAGCGATTTTTTAAAAACTTTTTTATTTTTTAATAATTCCAAAGTTACAGAAAGGTTGCAAAAATAGTAAAAAGAACTTCAGCATGTCTTCAGCCAGGCTTAACATTTGACATATTTTATCATTCTCTCTGTCTATATACGTATGTGTGTGTATGTGTCTCTATACATGTATGTGTATGTGTGTGCACATGAACACATTTTTTCTCCAAATTAGTTGACAATAAATTTCAGGCATGATGACCTATTACTGATATTTCCTAAAGAAAACAACACCCTCCTATATAAACACAAAATTGAGAAAATTAACATTGAGACAATACAATTCACAAACCCCGTTCAAATTTCACAAATTGTCCCAATATGTATTTTATAGTAAAGGAAAGTACCAGGATCTTCTGGTTCAAGAGCCATCTGGGGACTAAGTGTTAAAGTTCATTGTCGTTTACTTTTATCTTCTTTTCAGTCTGGAACAGTTCTTCAGTCGTTCTTGGTTCATGATCTTGACATTTTTGAAGAGTACAGGATAGTTATTTTGTAGAATGCTCCTCAATTTGATTTTACTCATGTTTCCTCAATATTAGATTCAAGTTTTACATCTTTGGCAGGAGTGTCACAGAAGTGATGCTGTGTTCTTCTCAGGGTATATCATCAAGAACACAATGTTGATTTGTAACATTCCTAGTGATGTTAACTTTCACCACTGGATTAGGCGGTGCGTATCAAATTTCTTCACTATCAGGTTACAGTTTTCCCTTTGTAATTAATAGGTATCTTGTGGAGAGATCCTTTGAGATTACATCACTATCGTATTTCTCAAACTTTTACCCCCTAGTTTTATACTCTATTGCTGATTCTTGACTAAAAAAATACTATGATGTTTGCTAACAAACATCATCTAACTGATACCTCCAAGTCCAACCTAACAACCCTCTGTTCATTCTATGTGTAAGATGACCATTGATCAGGCCTCTGAACTTGTACCTTGCAGAGAGGGGAGAAGGGGAGGGAGCAGGTAGAGTGCATAGCATGAGCAAAGGTAAGGAGGCAACAAATAGATTTTTCTATTCAGGAAATTGTAAGAAGACAACGTCTACAGATATAGCTGCAGTGAGATATAAAGCTGTACAGGCAAGCAGGATACAGGTTTTTTACATGATCTACAAAGAAGTTTAAAAATTATTCAAAGGGAGTGGGGAGCTCTGTCTAGTTTTAACATGGGAGAACTAAGATATCCTTAACATTTTAGAAATGTCACTCTGTCTGCAGGATTGAGATTACAATTTAATGAGGCTAGACTGAAGACGGGAGACAGTTAAGAGACTTGCAATACTATAGGAAGGTGGATGTGAGAAATATTAAGGAAATAAAATCAACATATTTACTGGTGATTAAAGGTAGCGAGTGTGGAAAAACTCGGAATGTAGAAAGACATCTATGATCCTCACGCGGGGGACTGGGTTCATGGCAGTGACATCCACTGAGAATAGAGCAAAGAGAAAGTGTTTTAGGGAGAAGATGATGAATTCAGTTTGTGATCTGTTGAGTCTGAGTTGACTACTGGATATCCAGTAAGATAGTGAGCAGTAAGTCTGAGGTGCTGAAGATCAAACCAGACCGAAGATGAATCCCTTGAAAGTCATCAGTCTGTTGGCAATAGAGGAATCCACGATAATAGATGACACAACCTAGAGAAGTTTGTTCTGTGAAAAGGGGGAAGAGATGGCCAATGACAGAGCCTGGAAACAAAAACATCCAAGGGATGTTCAGAAGTAAGACTTGCTAAAGGGCCTTTGAAGGAATGTTTTGAGAATGAGGCTGAGAAGCAAGAATGCTCAGAAGCCAAGCTGATGGGAATGACTTTTCGCTTTAAATTACTTCCGGATAGCTCCCTATAATACAGCCTCCTTAACTAAAATAACCGAACAATCAAAAAGGGAACGGAAATCTATGTTCAGCACCAAAAGCTGAAAATTAAAACCAATGCCTAATAATATTGGAATCTTTTAGGAATCTCCAATAACTTTATTCCTTAAGAAACTTTCAGGCTTTGTCTCATATCACTAAGGCTCTGAAAGCCAGAGTGGAGACTAATATATACTTCACCATCGGCTCAAGTGCTCACAAAATACTCTATGGCCACTTCTCCCCTGGAAGATTTTTGGATCCATATATGCATCTCCATCTCATCCGTTAGGCTGCTGCTTTCCACTACCCACCTGCATGTTTCTTTCATCACCCTACCTTGTACCTTTGATGCCCCCCTTCCAAAAGGCTAACGTGTATTCAAGTCATTCGCGGATTTTGATAAAATGCAGTTTCTAATCATGGATGGAGTCTGAGATGCTGCTTTTCTAACAAGCTCCCAGATGATGTGTTACAGCTGATCCAAGGATCACACTTTGAATAGCAGGGGATTAGAATACTCTGTGCCTTCTGTCATATCTCTACCTGTACGTATATACTTCCCCCTACACTCTCCCTCAATCTCTGTCTTTTATTTCCCTGTTACTGCCTCTTTCAACCTATGTTCTCTCCTCCTTTCTAAAAAAGGGATACTTTTCATAAAAGTGTCAGTTACTTTTATGCCCACAATCAGTAATGCCATGGTCTTCCTTTTATTCTTATCCCAACAAAATTTCTATTTTCTTTTTCCATTGGGCTCAATTTTGCTTTAGGAAAGTAAGCTGATTAAATCAAGCCACACAAGGCTGTTAGTTTCTGAGAGCCAGTTCATGTCTCTCTGGGTGTCTGTTCATTCAATCTCTCAGTAAAGAAGTTTGGTGCAGGGAGGTTTTCCTTAAATCACACCAACTGGACTCACTGCGCAAGACCAGGCCTGTGGTCTGAAAGGAAGATACAAGAATGGTCCTCCAAAACCCCAGAACTTTCCCTGAAAGAGCAAGGCATTGCTCTTTTTCTCAAATTCCCCTTCTTTAATCACTTTCTTGGACTTGAGCCTTGAAAATCATAGTCATTCATAAAGAGGCAGTGAGGATTATGGGGATTATAGTTTACAGACCCAAAAATGGGATACAGTGTCATAATGACACAGAATATCTGAAAATGACACTCCCTCAGAAATTCTAGAACCCTATTTGCAATATGAAAATTGAGTAGGGGTTCAGACCTAGCTCTGGTATTACTTGTGGATTCATTAAAAAGTTACTCAATCTTCTTAAACCTTGGTTTTCTTATTATCAAACGGGCATAATAAAATCTGTTTCAATAGGTGATTATAAGAGTTAAATCTCAAAATTTTCATAAAATTTGAGAATCCAGAAGCAGCTCCTCAACCCTTTACAAAGAGTATTGCATTAAATCTTCACAACAATCCACGTGGCAGGTACTATTTCTTACTACAACTTTACAGATGAGAAAACAGAGACAGAAAGGTTCAGTAATTTATCCAAGGTCACATGGTTATTAAACTGTGAAGCTGATTTGAATTCAGGCCGTCTGACTTCAGAGCCTGCAATTTTAACCAATATATTATTCTATTTCTGGAAAAGCATAATATAGCATTCTCTTTGGGTCTAATGCAAATGACCAGTGATTTTTTGGCATGGTGAGCATGAGCGTCTTGAGGGCAGAGCTTACATCTGATTTATCTTTGTATCCCTCCCCCACCCCATCCCAGCCTTGTGCTTTGGTAGTTGCTCAGCATATTTTAAACAAACAAAAAAACCCCACAAGAACTCTATAGTGTGTGGCAAATAGTTTTGAATGGAGAAATGTAGATCTCAGTCACTAAAAGAATCCTTAAAGGCACAGAATTTTACTTAAGGAATAAATGACCAAGATATTCAAACAAATTCTTCTGTTCAACTTTTCCTTTAAAAGCTCAGAATTCATCAATCTTACAGCACAAATCCCTGGTAAGACTGGAGCTCAAACTAAGAAGTCTGTGATTTGCTCTAATTATTCCTTAAAAGGACACAGCTTATTATAATAAAATATTTGCTGGTGGCCTTATTCTGTCTTATTACTCTAGAAAAAAACTAGGAGAAGATATGAAGGAATTGACACTTTCTTTTTACATAGTTCTAAAAATATCCTAGGATAACATCATGCAAAAGCAACAAAGGAAGCGTCCTGTCATCAAATCCTGTCTTAGGCCTGTGGAGCCTGATGCGTCTCCTCAAGAACAATGCACAGCACCGACACGGTGGTGTTTCTCCCAGGAATTAAATTTGTCATCATTCTGTCAGCCACCTAGCACTCTGTGGTGGTGTGATGATATTTATCTTATACTGCAGACAGTGAGGAGAAAGAGTCAAAGGTGACCAGTCCATCAACACAGTGGGATTTTGCAATATGGATTACATTCTAGAATAGGTATCTGATTTCCCATAAGCCCAGCAAGCCAACAAGGACACTAACTTCTGACCTTCTAGAACTTACAGTGTAGGGACTCAAAAATAGTTATTGGACTTGGAAAGGAGATTACTATGTGTCATACAGTTAAATTTGTCTTCTGTTTCCAGAATTATGTCTGTTTCCCAAGGAATCAGTTTTCAGTATGTCTACCTTAGTCATGCTGCAGGCATTCCTTAAACATCTGATGATTCATAGTTGTCCATTCATATTTACTAATAAGGGAATAAGACTGACTAGAAGCTTTGTATATGTGGGTGGTATTTAGCACTGGCAGGCTTCACATCTGTTCAGATGTATTAAACCATTGGCCCATGAGCCAAAGCAGGGCCCACATAGTGATTTAAATTTTATAAATTAGATTGTAAATAATTTAAAATTGGGAGATTTCACGTAAAAATTGTATTTCTGGCTTATTTTGAAAAATAGAGACTATCTAGCAACACTAGGCTCACATTCACAAATGCCGGGTGGCCTAGAGTTGGTGGCTATTCTGCTTGTAGCCCATTTTACAATGTGTATATGGGTGACTTATCTGGTTCCTATTGACACTGGAATTTAAGATATCTACTTGAGAGTGAGCAGGCAGGACTCTGGGCTTTCTGCTGGAGAATCCTTACATACTAGGATAAAGAGGACTTTATTCTGAAGTGCCAGACCACACGAGCTGCCACTAATTACTCTTCCTCGACAGATCATTTGTTTGGTTATTTCCTTTTTTAAATATAAAAAAATTAAAGCCAGGTTATAGGGAATTGAGTTGATCATGCTCCACAGATCACTTTGTGCAAGGCCCTTCCCTTGTTATGGTTTATTCTGTTGTTCTTCTCTTAATTTGCTATCCATCCTCCTATTCCATTTTCTCTTATGGGCACCCAGTCAAACGTATTCCATAAGGTCTTGAACATGTACATATTCATGAAAAACAGAAATACCTTATATATACTCTAGTTTGTTTTATAATATGTGCTTTAAATTTACTAAAGGATATTTTATTGTTGATCTCACTCTTCCTTATTTTTTCAGGCATTGTTCTAATTAACTATCCATGTTGCTCTGTGTACAACACAATTATTGATTCCGACTGCTACACAGTATTCCATCATATGCACCCATCACTCATTTATTTAACATATATTCATTCATTCATTGAGTGCCTACTATGTGCTAGATGTTGTTCCAGATCCAAAGAAGATACTAGACAAAGTCAAGTCCCTGCCCTCACGGAGCTGCTATTTTCTCAGTGAAATAGGAAGCAAGATCAACAGTCGTGAGAAAGAAAGAGGACATACGCTGGTGGTGTGAGGAGGGAGAAGATGTGAAGGAGTTATTTAGAAGACTGAGAAGATGAATAGATTGGTGATATATCATTGTCTGTATGCTGGCAGGACTAAGACTCTACTTGACCATAAACTTAAAGTGACACTAGCAAGCAGGTTTTGAGATTTTCCTCCAGCCATATTCAGCTCCCTTGGTGCAGCTGTAGAGTGTGAGGAAAGCTGGATCTAACAGAGTTGGGGTTTTGCCACATGAGAATGTCAGAGGAAGAGAGGGACAAGGGAATTAAGGGAGTGATTAATTGTTGGACCATGGAATATAAGATGAATAAGGAAGGAAATGAGGACACGAAGGAAATAACGTTTTATGAAAAAATGGTAGGTTCCAAATGGGTTGCTGGTTGCAGTAAGAATGAAGAATCAACAGGGTCTAGAAAGATGAAGTGTGATAAGGTGGTAGATTGTTTTCAGAGCAAGAGGTAGGAATCGAGCTTTTGAAGGAAGTGTATTTAAAGGCAATCACTAGATTCCAGATATGACAACGGGCTCACAATTCCATCCCTCCATCCCTAAATGCAGTGATGTATATTGTTATACAAATCTCCTTATCAGACCCATGGCAAGGTTTCTTTAGTTTATTCCCAGGATCAAAATTGTTCAATCATATTGTATAAGCCTTTCTAATTTCCCCAAATGCTGCCACATTTCTCTTCTCTCTTATATTCCTCCCAACACAGCATAAAAGTTCCCCTCCTCTCACATTCAGATTCTAATTTTTGTTAGTTTGATGTGTATGAGGTGGCATCTCGTGGTTTTACTTTTCATTTCTCTTATTACTAGAGAAATCAAACATCTCTTCACATGCTATCCATTTAGCATTTCCCTTCTGTAAATTGCTTTCCTTTGCCCATTTTTCTATTTAGTTTGATTTATATTGAATTTTACATATATTATAGATGTTAATCCGTTGTCCACTAGTTTTATAATTTTACTATTTACATGATAGTCTTAATTTATCTGGTCTTAAATTTATCTGTTTATGATATAAGGTAGTGATCTAACTATTTCTTTCCATAGAATGAACCAGTTTCCCTGACAACACCTACTGCACTGCTACCCCTACCATATATGAAGTTATGTACACAAACCTAAACCTACTTCTGGGCTTTCTACTCTGTTCCATTGTTCTTGTGCCATTTCCAACTTGCTTGGCTATGTAGCAACTACATTCTGGTAGGGTGAGTCTCCCCTTTTGTTCTTTTTCAAAAATTTCTTAGCTAGTTGTGGGTCTTAAATAGCTCATATTTGGGGCTGGTCCGGTGGTGCAGCGGTTAAGTTCGCACATTCTGCTTCAGCGGCCTGGGGTTTGCCAGTTCAGATCCCAGGTGCAGACCTATGCACTGCTTGGCAAGCCATGCTGTGGCAGGCATCCCACATATAAAGTGGAGGAAGATGGGCACGGATGTTAGGTCAGGGCCAGTCTTCCTCAGCAAAAAGAGGAGGATTGGCGGCAGATGTTAGCTCAGGGCTAATCTTCCTCAAAGAAAAAAAAAATCTCATATTTATTTTTTTATTATATCATATATTTTGTTTTTTAATAGAAGCAAATGTAGGAGAATATCTTTGAAACTGTACAGTGGAAAATACTTTCTTAATCAGACAAAAATCATTGATGTCTTTGAGCACATCAAAATTAAAGGATTGTTTTTAGAGAAGATTGCCACAAAGGCAACAGATGAATTATTATTTGTAAGTTGATATCCAGCAATCTTACTTAACTAGGTTATTAGTTCTAATAGTTTGTCTATTGATTCTTTGGAGTATTGTATGGAAATCATCATATTATCTACAAGTAATGCACAGACTTACAGTAGAGTAGCAGCATTATACCAGGCTAACCTAACACTGATACCTAAGCTAGAAAAGAAAAACAAACTATAGACTAGACTCATTTATGAATATACATGAAAAAAATTATAAATCAATATTAGAAAACTGAATCCAGCAGTGCATTAAAAAATAACACATCAATGACTATGTAGGGTTCATCTGAAGATACTGCTACATTGTCAGTTTAAAGAAAAACAAATGACCTGATTGATAGATATCCTATAAGCAGCTGTTAATGTTAAGCAACCATTCTTGGTTAAAACAAACAAGCCACAACTCCGCTACTTTTAGCAAACTAGGAACAAAGTAAAACTCCTTTAACAAACCACACAGCAAATCCCATGCCTCATATTAAATATTAGAAGCAATCCCACTAAGCAACCACAATAAAGTTCATGAAGTTTCTCATTGTCACTGCTACTAGCAAAAATTTTACTGAGAGTTGTGTCCATTTCAATAAGACAAGAAAAATACAAAGAGATACAAATATTAGGAGAAAGAGACAAAAGTCTATTCTGCAAACTATATCACTGTCTCCTTCAAACATACAATAGAATCAACTGAAAAACTATTAGAAGTTATGAGTACTGAGTAAGTTGGCCCTGTAAGAGAGAAGTCTACACAGATCAACAGCCTCCTATACCAACCAACAATAATGATAAGAAAAGACCGAAAAGGAAAAGCATTCACTGCAGGAAGGAAAATTGTTAGATATTTTGGAATAAACCTAACAAAATCTATATAAAGAAATGACTCAATTTTATGTAATGATATGAGAGAAACTTTATTAAATAGAAAAGCAAACTGTATTCTTGGATGAGAAAACTCAGTATTTAAAAAATATCAATTCACACTAAATTTATCCATAATTTTGGTGTACTCTCAATTAAAATATAACAATTTTTTAAAGAACTCAACAGGTCGATTTCCTATCTTATCATTCAGGGAAAAACCCCACAAGACTTAGGATAAGAAAACAGAGACAAATTTGGCTGTGAAGGGGAGTCACAGAGTGATAGCTGGAGAGGGTTGGTGATCAATAGAATTTTTTTAGACACCTGAGCACATTTAAATGGTGATGAGGAAAAGCCAGTACATAGAAGGGGAGAGGCTGAAATTGAAAAGATAACAGCACAAGTTTTCTAAATAGCTGAGGAGTATGGTACATTCCCAGTAAAGTTATAACAAAATGAACATTTACGCACCGACTGTTTCAGAATATACAAAACAGAATTTTTGCTCAGGGTGGCATCACGAACATATTAGTTTAACTTCTATTTTCAAATTCTCTTCCCTTCCAAATTCTCATTGAAAGGAACAAAAGGATTTAATGAAGGGGGAAAAAATCAATCAGTGAGGGCACTATGAAAGGTATTTTACTTGTCAGTTACATTGAAAATATATTGAAAAATATAATGGATATGATAGGAAAAAAGAATACCAAACTTTCATTTCCTGCAAGAGACAGAAAAACTTGTCTGGGAATAGGTAGAAAGTAATGCCAAGGTAATTCCTAATTAATCAAAGCTAGTTCCCTTGTTACCTTCACTGCACCTTTCCTTGATGCTGAAAGGAAGGCAGACTGGAGCATTTGCAGGAAAGGAGGCGTATTTAAATCCTACTGGAACCTAAGGGGAAATGACATTGTCCGAATAAAGAATCCAGTCCCATAGCACAGATTACCAGCTAATTAAGGTGAGGGTCCTGCTGCAGTTATATCTAAAAAAGGCAATCATGCCAATTATAAAAGGAAAAAAGTACAGGCTTAAGGCTATTTGAACCAATCCAATCTGCTCTGGAGGGATTAAAAAAATCCACTAATATTTTGAACAAAATATATATCACAAAAATGAATCTTCTTAAACACATCAAAGATCTGCCAAAATAGTAGGCAGTTATCAGGCCAAAATGTGAGTCAAGAAACTTTTGCTAAGAGAACATTTGCCAAATCCTCTGAACTTTAAGAGTAGTTTCCAAGGCTTGCTTTGGCTTGAGAGACAGAAGACCAAATCCAGGGGGCATGTAGGTGAGGATTCTAAAAGGAGAGCCTCCCTCCAAAGAGCTGGACCCTCAGTACACGGGCAAGACAGACATAAAGCTGCCTCCCATACCCCACATCTTCAGGGGATATCCTGCTTTGGTCCTGAGCCAAGCAGCCACCAAACTGATTGGTAAATGAATATGCGATGAAAGCAAGAGTTGGAAGGAGGTGAAACAGGTATTCACAAACATGACTAGGTGAACTATATATTGAAACCATCACATCTGAAAAGCAGTTTGGCATTATTTAGTACCACTTTAGGTCCAGAGATACCAGGATGTTGAGAGGGACGTTGTTCAAAATTGTCCCAAACTGGAAACGATGCTGATATTTACAACCACAAAATGGCTGAATAAATTATGGTATAGTCATATGATGGAATGTTGCACAGCAATGAAAACTGACAAACTCCTACCTCATTCAAGAACGTGGATAAATCTCACAAATACAACATTGAGTGAAAGAAGAAAGTCACAAAAGAATAGAGTATAATTCCTTTCACATAAAATTATAAAATCCAGCAAACCTCTATCATACTGTTTAAGAATATGGTTAGGTTATTAAAGAAAAGCAAGAACACGATTGTATAAAAGTCAGGAAATTGGTTACATCCAGGGGAAGCAGAGGAGTGACATTTGGGGAGAGGCAAGGGAGACTCCTTGCATGCTGGTTTCATCTTGCTAGCGATTATACACATGCTCACTTTACAATCTTTCTCTAAAGTGTACAAATAACTTTCTACTCTTTTTGGCATATACGATATATTTTGCAGTAAACATTAAAAAGGAAACTAAGACAAAAATAAACACAACTAAGAGGAAGAGGAGGATGACAGGAGAGGAAGAGGAAGAAATGGAAGAAAAATGAAGGTAAATACTTCTCTAACTTGAATTGTCAAAATAAACACGGGAATCTACCTTTTAAGCACCAAGACAATGCTCCTTGCGTTGGCTGCTCCTAGATCTACAGTTTTAATTTTCCTTATGGGTTCCTGGATCTCTAAAATGACAACGTAAAATTTGAGAAAATCTAGAATGTCTCCTGTTTGTCGGTGTTTCAAGCATTGGAAAGGAACCAACATGGTCTCTGACAAAAGCCACTCTGCCTCCATACTGCTACATAGAGATATCCCTCAGCAGATATAATGGAAAAGAACAAAGACTACTGGACTATAAAAATACTCAGCAGTGAAAAGAGGGACTGAGTTGACAAATCTGAGCAATGTCCTACCCACTGGCCACCCCAAGTAAACTGACTTATTGCCCCAAAAAGAAAAATCATTAGAAAATCTAGAATTTACACACTCAACAAGATTTGGGGGTACATTATGATTTTTGAAAAGAGAATACAAAATTATGAGAAAAGCACAATATAAGATTAGGAGATACTTTTCAAGGTTTGAAAACCATGATTGCTGAATTTTTTTAATGGAGTCAGCAAAGAGATTTGCCACAAGAAAAAACTGAGATAACAAAGTAAATACATGCTCAAGAAAAACTCTTAAACCTCAAAATAAATGGCCAATTTCTGATGACAGAACTGATGAGAGAAAATATTAGAGATGTGGAGAATAAATTAAGCACATGAAAGCATTCTCAAAAAGACAAATAGGTGGGCCAGCCCAGTGGCCTCATGGTTAAGTGTGTATGCTCCGCTTTGGCGACCCAGGGCTCACAGGTTTGGATCCTGGGCACGGACCTAGCACCGCTTGTCAAGCTGTGCTGTGGTGGCATATAAAATGGAGGAAGACTGGCAATAGATGTTAGCTCAGGTCCTATCTTCCTCACACACAAAAAAAGAGAAATAGATTCATGTTCTATTTTGGGTTTACTAAGAGTTTGTATCAAAAATGGATACTGAATTTTCATTAAAGCTTCAACGGAATCTATGGATATAATCATGTGACTTCTTTCTTTTGGTCTACTAATATAAAAGACTATATTAATATAGGTTTATAAAACCACATTCCTATTTGTTCATGGTGTAGTATTCTTTAAATATATTGTGTAGTTCAAAATCGATGAAAAAAAGAAAGGCATGCCTTGAACTAAAGAACTGCTTGAAGTTTCACGTTGAAACATTTCACTTTACTCACAAGCAAATACATATAATGAAAAAAAGGTATATCCTCATAAAACTTGCAAATTTTAAGGATTAAAAAATAAATTCAAACTAGCTTTCAAGTAAAGAGATGAACCACAAAGGAAAAATAGATTCCTATTGGCTTCAGATTTCTGATCCCTAACAATAAATGCCAGAAAACAATTTAGCATTAGCCACAGAATCTTGAAAACAACAGATACACCAACATTGTCTATCTGGTCTTGTAAGCATTCATTTGAGAATCCACTGAAAGACCTTCCCAACCATATAAAAACTCAGAAAACCTACCAACCACATTTCCATCCTTAAAAGCTATGCCAAATTCTACTTTAGCTGACCACGATATGAATTTAAAAATTTTTAAAATTTAATAAAAGAGAAGATGGTACAAAAAATTGGCAGCAAATATTGAAAACAAAGCTCAGGCTACATAATTTTAAAATATCCTAATGGAATTGAATGCAATTGCAATGCAATACACTATTTTTGACAGAGTAACTACATAAAACAATAAATTATAAAATTCTAAAATCTCAATGATTTCATTCAACTGCAAATGAAGATGGGAGGGAACTAGGGAGTAGAAACATTCTAATTTTCTCTTTTTGAAAAATGAGGGGGCTCAAAAATACTATTTTGTCCTTGACTTTGAAAATATAGTTCCTTCCTCATTTATAAACAGTTAAATTTAAATAATCACATTATCAACACATAATTATATTTCATCTCCTTCTTTAATTCCTTTTAGTTTGCGTATTTTTCATATGCTAACATCCTAGACCAATACTGAATAACTGTGACGGTAATATCCCTGTCTTATTTCTTACTTTATTTTTCTGCATACTTTTTTTTTTTTTTGAGGAAGATTAGCTCTGAGCTGACATCTGCCACCAATCCTCCTCTTTTTGCTGAGGAAGACTGGCCCTGAGCTAACATCCATGCCCATTTTCCTCTATTTTATATGTGGGATGCCTGCCACAGCATGGCTTGCCAAGTGGTGCCATGTCTGCACCTGGGATCTGAACCGTCAAACTCCAGGCTGCCAAAGCAGAACGTGTGGACTTAACCGCTGTGCCACTGGGCTGACCCCTCATTTCTTACTTTAATCAGATTCCTTCTGTTTTACTATTAAGATGCCATCAGCTGATACCTTGAGATAGATACATTTTATCATTTATATTTTTGGTTTACTAAACATTTGCATCAAATATGGATACTGAATTTTTATTAATGATTCACTGGAATCTTTGGAGATCACCGTGATTTTTTTTTCTTTTGATCTACTGATATAAAAGATTATAGTCATGTGTTGCTTAAGGATGGAGACATTTCTGAGAAATACACCGTTAGTCCATTTCATTGTTGTGCAAACATCACAGAGTGTACTAAAGGGGAACAAAATTGGCCAGCCTAAAATGTGTCTCTTTAACGTGAGGATTATTTTAGGCTGATTATTTTTAAGAAACAAAAGACCCAGAAGGTTTTACTTGTTGCCTCCCCCTTAACTGCCTAAAAGAATTCAGATTAAAAAAACCTGTCTCAGGGAGTGAGCTATTACCTTAGCATAACATGAACTAGGTGGTAGACAGGGAAGAACCTAGAAAAGCCTGTTTATTGGACTCCCCTCTGTTATTCTGTTTCTGTGTGGCCAAACACTTGTTTTCCAAACATTTGCTCCTTTCCCCAGACCTGTGAATTGGCTTCCTTCCTTTTGAAGTCCCTGACTCTCCTCACCCCCAACGTCTTCTTTAGTCTTTAGCCCAGGATGGTATTTAAGGTGAGAACTTCAGCCATTTTGGCGGGTTACTCAGTTTTCCTGTGCTTCTCCCATGTACATCTTGGGGAGGAAGACATTTCCTCTACCCACTCTAGGTCCTTCTGGCTGGGCTATGTATTAAATTGACATGAGACAGAATAACAGGAGAAAATTAAACAAAGCTTTATAACATGTATACATGGGAGAGACTCAGGAAAACTGAGCAACTCACCAAAATGATGGAAGTTCTCATCTTAAATACCATCTTCAGGTAAAAACAAAGGAGGATGTTGGGGGTGGAGGGAGTCAGTTATGGGAGATTACCAGAAAAGCACAGTAACCAAGAGTAAGATTATTATGCAGATTTAAGTCCTTGCCTTCCTCACTGATAAGAGTTTCTAGAGATAAAGTCATCCCCTCTTCTTCCTGGTAGAGAGAGGGAGACACCTTTACAGATGGAGATTTCCCTTACAAATGTAAATGTGTCTTACAAAGGATTAAATTCTACTTTTCAGAGCTTTTCTCATTTCTGCAGTTTTTAAAAGTAAACAGCCCCAAATAACCCTCACACCAAAGAGACACATTTTGGGGTGGCCAATTCCCATCCCCCACATATGCAGGCTATAAAACTTTTGTTTTTCTCCTGTTAATTTGTCTCATGTCAATTTAACTCTTAGGCCAGCCAGAAGAACCTAGAAGGGTAGAGGAAAATTTCTTCCTCCCCTACAGTACTTATACAAACCCAGATAGTATAGTCTATTGCACACCTAGGCTATATGGCACTAATCTTATAGGACCACCAAGGTATATACAGTCCATCATTGACTGAAACATCATTATGTAGCACACGACTGTATATTAACAGATTTATACAACTACATTCCTATTTGTTGATGGTGTATTATTCTTTAAATGTTGTGTGGTCCAACTTAGTATTACATTATCCAGAATATATTTTTACTTATATTTATGAGTGAAAGGTAGGTATAATTTTCATATTTTTGTATCTTTGTCAGGTTTTGGTAGAAAGTTTATACTGGCTTATAAAATAAACTTAGACAATGTCTCTTAACATATTCGTCAATGACTTATATAGCATGGCAATTATTTCTCTCTTTAAAATCTGAATGAAAGACGTATGCTTCTAGAGTTAATTCTTTCACAGATTTTAAATTGCTTCCATATTTATTATTCTATTCATATATTCTATGTATTCTTGGACCTGTTTATATAATTCATATTTCTCTATTAAAATGTCTCTTTTACTGAGAGCAGGGAGGGGGACCCCAGGCAGAGCCTAGCCTGAACTAAGCAGCCCTTAGTTGAGGATACAGAGACAAGAGTGCAGAGGGAACAAGGCTGCTATCATCCGCAGACCAGGGTACCAGAGAAGAGCAGAGAGAGACAACTCTGAACACCTGCAGAGGGTCCACCTAGAGTATTTAGCCAAGTACTGATCAGCGCATGCGAGGAAACTATGTGAGGCTGGGGAGAACACCATCCAAAAAGATTCCAAAGGAACAGAACCAGGCCTTCACACTGGGCCGGAAGAGTGCTTGTTGCTGTAGCAGTAGATTAGCTAGACTGAGCACTACCTGACTGCTATTCTTCGCTTTGCAGTTATTGTTCTGATTAGCCAGAAATTATACCCTTAAGGAGCTGAGGCCTGATTAACTTCACCTCTCCTGGGTATCATTTTGGGTGTATGAAGCTGGTCATTTAGAAACTTGTATAAAATCAGATGAGTGTTTCAACAAAGCACATCCCTCCCCCAAGGTTCATAAATCTAGCTTTGTTGCTAATCCTCCCCAGAACAAATGAAGCCCAGAGGAGTTAATCCAAACATATTAGCTACATGTGGAGTGTTTACTCCACTGGAAATAATGAAATAAATAAAGCAGTGTTATTATTGAGGCTATAAAATCCATTTGGTGAAAACTAATCTTCTTAGTTTGTTATTTCAGTATATCAAAATGTTCATAATATTTATGACTTCCTTAGATCAGAGAAATAGTGTTTCCTCAAAGCTTCTAGAAAGCAATTTTTCAATTCACTGCTGTGATGTATTTTTGGAGCTCTGCTGTCAAAAATATTTCACTGGACATAAAAGAGGAAACACACAACAGCTTTATCCAGACCCTACTTCACTTCAGCCTTTTATTTAGGTTCATTTTTGGTCTTCAATTTTCCTTCTATTCTAGAGCATAAGCTTGTTTTCTGCTGCTGGTGTGAAGTGTTTTCATTTGTACTCTTATATGTGACTTGGGTTGCAATTTCTAGTTTGTTTTTTTCTTCACCATTGGGCTGAGAAAAATATTCAAAGGTAGAGACCATAATCAGTGTCACATATCTGCATTTCCACCTTTCAGAACCAAGCTTGGCCAGTAGTAAGTGTTGAATTAATGTTTACTAACTGAGTGAATGGAAGGCTGAGGACAACACAGCAAGCACGAAGTGGTTCCCTTTCACAAACCTGTGCCTCTTCACTCTTCTCCAGTGGGCTGGACATTTTCTTGGAAATCACTCAGCATCTGAAAAGTGCAATTGCATTTCCAGGCTGTCTAAATGCCCAGAGTGATTATCATCCCAAGAGCATTTCCCCCTAATTAAATATCAAACAAATGGTTCCTTTTCCCAGGTCTCTAATTTTGGTGGAAACATCCATCACAACATCAACTGTAGAAGGTCTAGAATCTCATCTAAACACATAATGAGGTCTGGAGAAAAAGGCTTATAGCAGATTTCCGGACTAAATGGAAGGCTAAAACCATACACTGCTACATGTGGCCTCAAAATGAAATAAAACACAAATGAAAACAAGAATGTTGTAATGATTGAGTTCTCTGGCACAAATTCAAGACTGAAGATACAATCCTATTACATATCTTGATGTTATTGGAAAAATAAAAGCAGACAGTTGGGGAAATTAAGACATCTATGAGTTTGTAATCTCAAACCAGACAAGAGGCAATGAAAGTTGCTGCCTGATATGGCTGGAGGATTCAGGTGAGGGCATGATTAACTAAGGAATCAAATACTAAGGATTTATCTCAAGTTACATCCAGATAACTGCCACCAGAAAGTGGTCAATATGAAGGTAGTGTGTGCCCCAAAATTCTAACAAAAGCTGAGCTTGACTCTGGATTTGATATCAAAAATCACTATAGATTTTGTGTGTGTGTGAGGAAGATCGGCCATGAGCTAATATCTGTGCCACGCTTCCTCTTTTTGCTTGACGAAGATCATCCCTGAGCTAACAACTATGCCAATCTTCCTCTATTTCGTATGTGGGACACCACCACAGCATGGCTTGATAGCAGTGTGTAGGTCCCTGCCCAGGATCTGAATGTGTAAACTTAACCACTACACCACCAGGTCGGCTCCACTATAGATCTTTTTAGAACATACATTATCAATTCCAATTCAAGATTCATTGTGACGTTTCTTAGTTTAAAAGAACTGTCATGGTTGAGGGATAAGATGCTAAGTATAAAGAAGTTAACAATACAAGTAATTAGGAAAAGGCAGTGGCCAGCAGAATGCCACAGCAGCCACCCATGTCCTCCTGCCCTATCCATACATCTTTTTCATGGAAGAAGTGTGAAGTGTGAGTTACGTAAGGATATTAACTCATTGGGCGAAAATAAGGATTGTGTGGTGCTTTATCTTTAAGTAATCTACATACTAATGTTTAATATATTTCTTCTCATTAAATATTTTCCATAATTCTGAAATAGGAATGCTCATTAAACAGGAGAAGAACATTTCCCATTTAGTAATTGTTCCTAGAACTTCAAGGTGAGAAATGAGCCACTTAGATTGACATCATACAGACCTGGGCTCTTAGGTTAGGCCTGCTTGGCACAGGTGACTTTTTTTCAGGCAGTGCAATGTCAGGCTCTAGAGGCCACTTAATTGGATTAAAATTAATACGCTACCAAATTTCTATTTCTGTAGCCTTGGGCAAATTATTTACTTCCTCTAGACTTCAATTTCCTCATCTGTAATATGGGTATAAAAAAGGTATCTACTTAATAAGGTCATTGTGAAGACTAAATGAGGTAAATTACCTCAATGTCCGCTCAGAGGAATCACTCAAAAATAGTTATTTTTGTTAGTATCATTAGAGCCAGAAAGGAAACTTAAAGATCACATAGGTCAAAATTACCCTAACCTCTCTCAACCTCTTATTTTTGAATTTGAAGAATATTAGCCTAAACAGACTGAATGTTTGCGTAATTTCCACTAGTATTCTGATAGTTAGCCTAAGTACATAAAACCTCTTATTTTGTTTTTTCTGAAGACGATTAGCCCTGAGCTAACATCTGCTGCCAATCCTCCTCTTTTTCGCTGAGGAAGACTGGCCCTGAGCTAACATCCGTGCCCATCTTCCTCTACTTCATATGCGGGATGCCTACCACAGCATGGCCTGCCAAGTGGTGCCATGTCCGCACCCGGGATCTGAACTGGCAAACCCCGGGCTGCTGAATCGGAATGTGTGAACCCAACTCCTGTGCCACTGGGCCAGCCCCAAACCTCTTTTTTTTTTTAACTGTATAGCTTCTTTATAGCAATAAATTCCAATACGAATTTAGACTTTAAATGTATTAAAAAATGAAACAATTTTACAATCTATACATTACTTAACAAAGCCCCACAAACCCCTATTCTCATCCAATTTTTTAGTATCTTCTTAAAACTCACATTTCATGTTTCCTCCATGTGATAAACATACATGTGGGGGTACACCCTTGATTAGGTTACATTACATGACAAAGGTGATAGGAAGTCACTGCCATGATTATGGAGACGCTACATAGAGCTTATATAAAACTAACGTTCTGTTCTGCTCTGTTGCTGTGTAAGAGTCTGCTTTAGCAGAGACTCTCTCTTGCAGGCTTTGAAGAAATGAGCTGCCACGTTATGAAAGGGTTTACGAGAGAGCCACGTGGCAAGGAATTGGGGGTAGCCTCTAGGACGTGAAAGCAGTTCTTGGCTCACAGCCAGCAAGGAAACTGGGATCTCAGTCTTATAGTCCTCTAACTATATGGACATGAATTCTGCCAAAAGAATGAATATACATACATATGCTAAATTAATAAATGTATTTATTTATTTATATGGAAGCCAAGTTCTAACCTTTTGCAATCAAATGAACCAATATATAACTTTTGATATCTCCACTGTTGGGTCTAGAAAAATCTTCCCAAACTCAAGACTATATAAAAATACACTTGCAGCTTCTTCTAAGCTTTTTGCAATTTCTAATTTTTACACTTAAAAAGTTAATAGAGGAGCTTCTGAGTCAGTGAACATATGGGTGCTGGGAGAGTGGCGTCCCCGGGCAAGGCACGGGAGCTCTGTGCCCTTTCCCTATGCCTTGCCCTATGTATCTCTTCCATCTGGCTATTTCTGAGTTTGTAATAACCTACCATTAATTTTCATAACAAATATATCTGTTTCTAAGTACACAATCATCAACAAGGATAGAAACAAATAGAAAAGTAAATGGAAACAGATACACTTTACCCAACTGTATATTAAATTGTTAATAAAGCACATGAAAAGAAAAGAAAAGTTAATCTTCCATTTAAGATGAAAAGAGTTCTGAGGATGGATAGTGATGAACACAGCACAATAGTGTGAAGTATTTTTAATGCCACAAAACTGTACATTTAAAAATGGTTAAGATAGGGGCCAACCCAGTGGTGTAGTGGTTAAGTTTGCGCACTCCACTTCGGCAGCATGGGGTTCATGGGTTTGGATGCAGGTGCCGACCTACACCACTCACCAAGCCACACTGTGGCGGTGACCCACATATAAAATAGGGGAAGACTGGCACAGATGTTAGCTCAGGGACAATCTTCCTCAAGTCAAAAAAAAAAAAAAGGTTAAGATGGCAAATTTTATGTGTATTTTACTACAATTAAAAAAAGTAGTTTTAGGGGCCAGCCTGTTGGCACAGCAGTTAAGTTCACACATTCTGCTTCGGCAGCCCGGGGTTCGCCAGTTTGGATCCCGGGTGCGGACATGGCACCACTTGGCAAGCCATGCTGTGGTAAGCGTCCTACATATAAAGCAGAGGAAGATGGGCAGGGATGTTAGCTTAGGGCCAGTCTTCCTCAGCAAAAGAGGAGGATTAGCAGCAGATGTTAGCTCAGGGCTAATGTTCCTCAAACAAAAAAAATTTTTTTAAACTCTTACCTAAAAAAAAGTTAATCCATCTGGAACTTATTTTGGAGTATAAATAAGAGTGTGTGTGTATATATATATATATATATATATTTTTTTTTTTTTTTCAAAGTAGTTAGCCAATTGAGTCAGCATTACTTATTGAATTATTCATCTATCCCTACCAATTTGAATACTTGTATATATTTGCATACACTTCTGGTCTTTCCAATTGCATACAATGCTAAGTATCTGATTAGATGAAGATTTCCGGTTGCCTGTATTTCATTTTCATTATATCCAGAAGGAAGGCACAAGTGCCACTCAGCTGTAAAGCTGTTGGCCCTGAAGCTCAAGTTCTAGTGGCAAGTACAGGGAAGGAAACATGAAACTACAAACCTTAGGATTTTGGCGCCATCTACTGGACTGTTTTCATGGGTTAACCTCTGTTTATCCTCCACCCAGCTGCTTAATCCACTAGAGCAATTTTAAATAGAAAAAACAAGCCTTATCATGTATAGGATGGCCCTCTGCCTCCAACCTTCCTCTGTGGTCTGTCTTTCAGATGCCAGGGATATAATAGCCAAGTGCATCTCAGATCACCACTCCTGTCTTCCCAAGTTTCAATGGCTTCCAATTGGCAACCGGATAAAGTACATGTCAATTAGCAGAGAGGGAAATAAAATCAACAAAGATGGGGACAATCCTAAAATTAGCTACAAATAGAAGCAAATGGACCTAGCTGTATTTAAAATGGGTAACATATACACACTAAAGAGGAGGTTCTCTGTTTCAGGGAAACCCTTGGAATTCATATCCTCTGGAAAGCCTTCCTCTAATCAGAATTCATTTGTTTCCTTAGCACATTGCCCATGCCTCTCTCATAGCACTTATCTCCCTTTTTTGCATTCTAGGTAGTTTGATGCAGGTCGATCTATCACCCACAGGAGAATGTGAGCGCCTTAAGGCTAAAGACAGCACCTGGTTCATCTCAGGTTCAAATAGCCCTGACACCTTTAAGAAGAATGACGTTCTCTGTGAAGGTGACCCTAAGACTTTAAAGGGGGTATCTCCGCATATGCAGTTCATTCCGGGGCATTAATCCAGACAATCCAGGCCTGTTCCCAGTTTCTACATTTTACCTGTTCATTTTTTTCCATTAGACTGACCTCAAACTGATCTCACATTTTCTCCCTTTCTTATTTGTTGATTCACATTTTGGTGTTCCTCATTTCTGCAGTCCTGGTAATCAACTTCAAGGAATGCCTCCTTAAATTAAGACATTAGTGATTCATCTGTGTTCCTTCACCCTTATCTATATAGCTTGAACTTTCAGCAAAAACTATCTTGAAGTCAAAAAAGAATAGCAATAAGAAAACCACAGCCTCTACTTACTGAGAGCTTACTACGTGCTACTTGCTTTAATATACTGCCTCATTTAATTTTCACAGCAATTTAGTTCTTACTCATCCTTCACCTCTTAATTTAATCATTACTTCCTTAAGACTGCATTCTCTGACGTCCTATACTACACCAAACCTTTATTAACATAGTATCTCATAGCACTACGCATCTCTTTCATAATGCTTATCAAAGTTAAAATTTTACATTTTTTAACCAAAGTCTATCTTCTCTTTTGAACATTGATCCCTTTGAGGATTAATAATGTCTACTTATGTTCACCACAGTGTCTCCATTGCTAGCTAAGAGATAAGGATTAACTTGTCCAAAACTAATCCCCAGTAGATTGGCCTCCCAGAAAAAGATGGGTCTTATGCAAAGGTCAGTGGAAACTGGTTAAGAATAAGTTTTAAGGCAATCAATCATGGTCAGCCACACAGCTTGGACCACAGTTGCCTCCACAGCTATGAGGTTAGAAAAGGGCTAATGCTTCCTCAATCATGAATGCTGATGTAGCAAATCCTGCCACTAGTTTGCTACGTCACACAGCTTCAATTGCCAAGACATTGTCCCCAGTTCCCCAACACCTTATAAGAGATGTTATTCACAGTAACACTTTCAAACCCCCATTTATAGTCTACCGCCAGTCCAGTTCTTGGCAGATGGGCTGGCCAAAAACCTCCACTGGAAGTCTCAGTGTCCCATTTTCAACAAGTCTGAAGTAAGGCAGATAGATTTTATTACCAAGGCCTAACTCCTTTAAAACCCAACCATGAGCACTGAGTGACAAGAGGGTTAGAGCTGAGGTTCTGTCACGGCCTACCGCTATTGTATTCTAATTCCTAATTATTCCAGGGTAGGGGCTGGCACTTCCTGTATATGCAACTCAAAAGCCCCAGAGCCCAAATGTAGGAGTTCCCCCCGCTCAAAGCTGATGCTGGATCCTGCATCTCTGTGCATTCCCCTAGAACACACCTGGGCAGCCACCAACTGCTACTGCTCTGTCTCTGTGAATCTTTCTCAATGAACATGAATTCAGCAGCCAAATACATGTGCTGCTTTGCTGTTTGCCTTGTTGGTATGATACTAGCATAGTGCTTGACATACTGTGGGTACTACACAAATATTTGCTCAACATTGGACTCATAAACAGACAGATGGATGGACAAACAACCTTATGAGGTAAGCATACTTGTGTCTATTTTATAGGTAAGGGAAACAAAGCAGAGTGATTAAGTAAGTTGACCAAGATCACACAGCTAGTGAATGGGGCATACAGGATTTGAATTGTGGTCTATCAGATTCCATATCACTTATTCTAGATCACCACACTCTACTGCAACTCAGGGACTTCCCTAGGTGCACCAGATCCTAGGACAATTGTAAATAACAACAATAATAATAGCCACATTTTTAAAAATTCAGGCACTGTACTAGGTACTTTATTCATGGGGTAAAGTGGAGTCTAAGCCAATTATGCCAGAGAGTAATAATTCTAAACCCTACAAGATTTGAAGGAATCAAGGTCTTGAAAATAAGGTCTATCTACCTCGGTTCAGATTGGTTAGGAATGGGGCACTGAGCCTGCTAGTGGAAATTTTGGGTCACCCTAGCCGTCAAGCAGTAGAGAAGGCAGAGGCAGCAGAATATAAATAGAGGCTGTAAAGACTCAAATGTGTCTCCAAGACTTCAAGCTGGGTGAATATAGATTGCATAAACACAATGAAATTCTCAACTTGAACTTTTCCGAAGACTTCTAGTACTTAAGCAATCTTCTGGTCAATGGAAATGATAAATTGCAAAGGAAAGTCTGGCTAGTGCTGTATGTAGAATGCTATGCTACTACCATTTAATGAACTCCATTGCATTTCAGGCACTGTGCTGCGTGTTTTATATGCATTATCTTGTTTTAAACTTGCAAAAATTTTATGAGATATCATCACCGTTTGCACATGAAAACAACTGAAGGTCAAAATTTTTAAGAAATTGCCCATGCCACATAAATAACTGAAAGAGGACTCATACATATGACCAAAAGATTACCTTTCTACTACAACATGCAGCCTCCAAACATTATGGGGAAGTATCACTACTTTTTCCTCAAAAATTTCCTAATAGATCCTCAGATTTTTCATTCTCTTTGAGCATTTTAATAAATACGATAGTGGAATACATTCCATAGGGTTATCACTGCTCTGTAGCTCCTCTGGAGTTGTTTATTTTTTGCACTTCATAGCCATGTTCAATGTCACTCACAAAATATTTAGACTTAGAATCATTTTTAAAGAGTTCTTCGATGTGCTACACTGTAAGAGAAATTAGCTTCAGAAAGAATGTTCACTACAAACAGAACATACAGATTCTGAAACGAATACCCACCACCACTGGATTCCATGTGTGCACAGCAAAAGCAACCCAGTCCGGTCCTGCTTGCTGAGTTCTTGAATATGCCCTTAAGAGGAGAATACAATAACTGTCCCCAAAAAGGAAATTTCTGTGGAGGAACAGACAGAAAACCACATCACCCTTAAGGTAAAGGCTAAAAGGGAGGCACATGCACCTCACGTAAAGTCTAAGAAACTTTAGACTGGCAGAAAAGTCTTCCCCATCTTACCTGGCCTAAGGCAAAGGAAAAGGGAAGCTAAGGGAAAAGGAGGAAAGAAGTCTACCTCCAGCATACTAAGTGAGCCCCAGGACCCACAGCAGGATTCAGGTTGCAATCAGAAATGGAAGATGCTCAGGCCTCATCTAACGGGGAAATATTCAGTAATGCTGTCAGTTGCTACATGGACAGTTTGTATACACTTGGAATACTGTTTTGGACAATAGGAATGTGGGGATGAGTTCTCAGAAACAGGCTGAGACAAGCTCAAGATAGAGAACACTAAGGTTTTGGTTATTAGATGCAGAGTCCTTAAATTATACCCAGTAGATAAATTCTGCAAAACACCGGACATGCTCTCCCCTAATCATTATAAAAGCGATTACAAACAAGATTTCTTAACTAACTAGTTCTCTTGCGTATTTTCCTACACAGATAGCTTTAATCCATTATTTCCAGTAAAGAAATACAGGGGCTGCTATATATGTACATGGGAAATCTACAGCTTTTGTTCACTATGATCTCTTGAACTCATCTAAGCTCGGGATTTTCCAAATGTTTACACCTCACTTTTTTTAAAGTCTTAAATAATTTCAATATTCAGGAGATTACCTTTCACAAATAGCTAGTCTGTTAACTGGAAAAAGCCCTTCACGGCGATTATGCTTCAAAAAGAATGTCAAAGTGGAAAACTGCACTTTGCTCTAAGATTTGGTTCTCAGATATGCAAGTTCTACTCCTGAGGTTACCGTGAGCTAGCCATGAGCACAGCCTAGGATAGGAAGGAAGGTCCTATAAACTGAGTCAAATAGAAGAAGGCATCGCCCATGTTGATGACAGAACAAAGCCAGGAGGGAGAATCACTGTTAAGATATGAGTGTTGCAACTGAAAGACAGTTTCAGAATAATAGTTAACATTTTTTGAGTAGCCATTATATGCTGGTGCTGCAGTAAGCTCTACTTTTCAAATTAAAATTTGTATCATGAAATATTTTGAAATCATAGAGTAAGCGATGGCAAGGCACAGACCATAGAAATTTAAGGCGTTAACACGGTCATGTTTGCTTAACATCCATCTTTTTTAAGAAATAAAACAAAACATTACAAATTCAGCCAAAGCCCACTCTTCATATCTCCCTTTCTCCTCACACTAAATATCCTGAGTTTATGTGTATCACTCCAATCCTATTTTGTTCTTTTTTAATTAGACCTATATTTATGCAATTTGCCTTTTTCACCAAACAAATGTTTTGATACTTACCTGTGTTGATACATGTGGATGTGGTTGATTCCCATCAGCTTCCACATTGAACTTCATTATAAGAATAAACCTCAGTTGATCCGCTCCAGGTAGGATGTTTCTACTTTTTAAACATTCAAAGAGTGCTGTAAGGCCCAATCTTGTGCATAGCTCTCTGTGTACATGTGCAAGTTTTTCTAGGTCCTCTCCTTGAAGTGCAATTTCTGAGTCATAAGGTATCACCCTCCAACTTTACTAGGCATTGCCAAAATTATTTCCAAAGTGATTGTGCCAATTTATACATCTATCAGAAAAGTATGAGTTCTTTTGCTCATTTTTTCTTGTTTTTTCTTTCTTATTGATTGCTAAGCATTCTTTTGGAAGTTATTTCAATGCAAATAAATTCTTCCAATCTATGTTCTGATATTTCGCTTTAACAGTGTCTTTTATCATAAAAAGTAACAATAATAATGTGCAAAATTACATCAAAATTTCCTTCTAGGTTTGTGCTTTTTATGTCTTAAAAAGGAATTCTCTACCCCAGTGTGACACATTTCTTCCTTATTTTCTTCTAAGTGTTTAAAAATTTTCCTCTTCACATTTATATCTTCAAGCCATCTAGAGCGTATTTCTGTGTATGCTGTGAGTTAGGGAAACTCATTTTGTCTTTTCACAAAGAGATAGCCATTAAAAAAAAAAAGTCCATCCTTTCAGCAATGACTTTTAAAGCTATCTCTGTCATATATCCTGTTTTCATACACAAATGGGCCTGTTTCAAGGCTCACCATTTTGGTCTACTGGTCTGTCTATCCTTGTCTGCTGATAAGACAGCTTAAATTACTAGGACTTTGTAATAAGTCTTGATACCTGCTAAGGTGAGTCCTTTCTAATTATTGCTTTTCAGAATTGCTTTGGCTCTTCTTGCTCTTTACTCCACCATACAAGTTTTAGGATTAGCTAAATCTCCCATTAGTGTCTTTTTAACACCTGTTTCTTAATAATTTGTTGGTACTGAAGTGAAGCTATTGATTTTTTTCAGTTTTGTGGTTGGCTGGCCAAATCTTTTATTTAGTATTCCATCGTTGATAAATACAAATAAATGGCGTTATTGGGAAAGAGGGGAGGGGAGCTATGTGGAAAAAAAATCATGTAACTTCATTCGAAGTCTACTGATTTTCCAAATTAATTTGGTGAGGTTGAGAATAGCTTGATAAAAAGTCTTCCTAACCATGACATGCTATGAATCTCCATTTATTCAGTCTTCTTTTTAATAAAGATTAACAATTTTTCCATAAAGGTCTTACACATTTTTGCTAGATTAATTCCTGGTTTTTTTTTTTTGAGGTATTCTTGCATTTGTTCTTCTGGGCCACTAATGCAGCCTCTCCTGTAATTCACTTACTTTATTATTTTTTTGAAAAATCATGTTTTTAGAGTTGTGTATATGAGTGCATTACATTCAGATCGCTTTAAGCACATTTTTGTTGTTCAGGTATTCATCTCTTTCCTCCAGCAATTATTACACTGAACATGGGTCCTAATATTTTAACCTGATCCTCTTTTTTCTGGTTGCTAGAGTCCCTTGACTGTCTAAGTAACTTCTCTTAAATAAATAGAATTCCAAAGGTGCTGAATAGAAAAAGTGTTTCTCGCCCTGAGTTTGGGGTGAAAAGAGGAGACTGTTATATCCCTCCTGAGGCACCCTGGAGGAAGCCTCTCTGATCTTTATCAGCTCAAGCCCTTCCTCCCACTTTAAGAGTATGGAACACTCAACCCATCCCCTTGCCTTTTGTGGACAGAAGACTCAGGTCCCTCATACCAGGTAGAGATCCTCAGATGCTTAAATGCCAAGCTCTCTCAGGGATTTTCTGAGCTTCTGAGCTTTGATGCTGCTCACATTTGATTCTCTACCCCTAGGGGAAGAAGCCCAGTTCTCTCCACAGGAGCCAGGAGCTGCCTCTAGAGCCAAGGGCAAGTAGCCTGGAGTTAGGAATGGAAGCCATTATGATCCCCAAAACCACCATTGGTATATTTTCTACTTGTTTCTTTTTTTCTTTTTCCCTACTTGTTTCTTAATAACTTGGTGGTGGTGAAAATAAAGACTATTAATTGATGTTTTTTGCAGCTTTGTGGTTGGTTGGCCAAATCTTTAATTTAGTATTCCATCGTTGTTCAACGGTATTTTGGGGAGCAAGGGGACAGGAGATTCTGTACATGCCCAGGCTAAAAGCAAAAAGGCAAAAAATGGCCAGCATTATCCATCTGCTTTTTCAGATTTAGAGAGTGAATAGAACTTTCTTTACATAAACATCTCATCTAAGTGGTTTTGGTTGTTGTTGCTGGTCGTTTGTTTCTTAATAGTGGGAACAATGAGATTCAGTTTGAAGAAACCCCTGAAATCTTGAGAATAGCATACACCAGTCCCTCCCACTCTCTCCCCAAAAATCTAGTTGGTTTGAATGGAGAGAATGATCCATTTCTCCATTTTAGGTGAGCAGATTATTTGTAAAGTCTTAGAACTGTTTGCCTCATTTATCAGGAAAATTTAGAAGGGAGGAAGCCTTTAGGAGAATTTTCTACCTGGAAATATAAGAAGACTAGTACGCAGACTCATACTTTTAACATGAGCTTGTTGAAAGAAACGTTAACAATTCTAAAACGAAATTAAACGAGTTTTTAACTTTCTTCCTCCCAAAAGCACAAAAATTACGGAGAGGAAGTAAACAGGAAATTCTTAAAAGGTCAAAACAACTCTTCCTTGTACCAGTCCTTGGGTAGCTTGCAGAGAACAGGTTCTACTTTCCGTTGGTTTCTTTGAAAACGGATTTGGGTCCCAAGTCTGTTCGTTTAGTATCTGCTCCGGCCTCCCCCTCTCTCCGAGCGGCTTCCTAGGCGGCCTCCGCCCCGGGGGGCCCTGCGGCCCGACCGGCAGTAAGAATCGCGCGGCGGGGGGCACCCCCTCTCCATGGACGAGGGCAGCCCGCGATCCACTCTGCCTACCCGGTCGCGGCCCCTCGAGTAGTGGTCGCTCCGGCCACCGCCGTAACCGTCGCGGCCGCCGCCGTAGGCGTCGGGGGAGCAGCCCCGGTACTCGTCGTAGCGGCCTCCGCCGCCGCCGTAAGATGGCGGGGGCCCCCGCGCGGGGCCGGCGCTGCGCGGGTCCCCGTAGCTCTCGAAGGGGTCTCGGTAGGAGCCTCCGCTCGGATGATCCGCGTAGTCGCGGTCGCGAACCCCGTAGCCGTCGCGGTCGCCGTAGCCTCTCGATGGACAGTCGTCCCGGGCGCCGGAGTGGCCGTAGTCGCGGTAGGTGTACTCTCTGGGCGAGGGGGCAAACTCGCGCGGGTCGCGGGCGCTCGGGTAGTCTCGGCTCGAGTAGCCGTCCCTCGGCGAGTAGCCCTCCTCCCGGGGACCCAGGTAGGGGTCCCGGCGCGGGGGCGGCGGCTCCCGGCGCAGCGGGCCCACATA